>NC_061114.1:154726308-154965474 GCF_002878395.1 Capsicum annuum | reverse complement strand
TAAAAAAAGGCAGACATGTTTTGCCCAGGTTTGGTTTATCAAGCGATGGAGAAGGTTAAGGTGATTTGGGATAGGCTTAAAGCTGCCAAAATTTTCCAAAAGTATTATGCGGAAGTTAGGCGTGGAGACTTAGAGTTTGAGATTGGGGATAGGGTATTCCTCAAGGTGTCTCCCATGAAGGAAGTGGTGTTATTTGAAAAAAAAAGAATCTCAATCTTCGGTATGTTGGTGCTTATGTAATTTTACAGAGAGTTTATGATGTTGCTTGTGAAATGGAGTTGCCATCTTGCTTAAGTTTGGTTCATACGGTCTTTCATGTTTCTATGTTGAGGAAGTGCATGGTGATCATTATTCAATTGTTCCTTTGGAAGGATTGGGTATTTCAAATTCTCTATCTTATGAAGTAGTCCTGGTTGAGATATTAGATAGGCAAGTTCATCAGTTGCAAACCAAGATGTGGATTCGATTAAGGTTTTATGGCGAAACTATAAGGTGGAAAAAGCTACTTCGGAAGTGGAAAAGGAAATGAAGTCCAAGTATCCGTATTTGTTTTCTGCTCCTGGGATTCGTAAGGAAGGTATGTTTTGTCAACACATCTTTATTATCTGAGTTTATTAAAGAAAAGATTAATCTCTTTGCCTCTTTGTTTTCAAACTTTGTTAAAATGATGTTTAGTAATGCAAATGACTTTGTGTGTGGTTACCCCTACCTTATCCTTCATTCGATAATGAATGTTCCTAGTGGGGGAGACTTAAACATCCTGGGTTGTGACCCTTAGAAAATTTCCTGTAATTTTTGTTCTTCAGACCCAATACAACTCATGGGTACGATCTGTATGTTGGGGTACGGGTGGTATGGTATTGTCGTATACTGACCAGTGTTAGTTGGAGGGATAGTTTTAGTCACTATAATGCGTATGATTTAGGGGTATGAGTCATAGGGCTTGGTACAAGTTGTACTAGGTACTCATACGGTGTGCAACGTTTGATACTCTTGGTATTTCATAGTTATGGATATGGATTGTATATTGTGGTTATGACTTGGTTGGATGAGTCACATACTGGACAGTGTTTGATCAAAGGGTTGAGGCTTGGATATGAGTGGTGGGTACCGATCGTATTGGGAAGGTACGACTAGTATGGATCAGTCGTATCCCTATGACATTTTTCTACTTCTCCTAATTAAGTCCTACGACTTCAAATACACTTATGGGAATATTTACCCTATTATTTTATTTTTAACACTTAGAAACTATTCCAAAACACTCCATAATTCTCTCAAGAGCTTTTGCGGAAAAAGAGTTAGGGTTTCATCTTAAGGATTGCTTCGTGGCTTGTCTTGATGATTTCTTTCCATCAATTATTCAATATAAAGAATGATTTTATCCCCTCATTGTAATTTCAACCAAAGGCATGGTTTATATGATTGATTTCATGGTTTTACTATTTCATGATTTGGTTTTAACTATTATTTGGGGGTTTTCATGTTAAATGCTTGGTTATTGTTTCTTATGTTTTTAATTATGCTTTTATATGCTTTTAATGGTGGATTTGAACAATTGAATTGTATGGTAATAGTTTAATGTTCTTTGGAATTGGTTTAGTTATATTATGCCCCTAATGTGATTGATAAAATGCTTATAAAGATATGTTCATTTCATTGACTTCGTTTAATGGAACTATTGCATTTTCTAAACTTGGAAAAGAAATTTTGCATGGTTTAAATGGTTTGAAAAGGCTAAAAGGTTATTCTTGTGGGGAACATGGAAGTCTCTCAAGTTGTTTGATATGGTATATTGAAGGGCATTTGAAAGTCCCCTTAATCTAAATGATTTGGCTTTGGGTATTACTTGCAAGTAAGGGTTGGTATGACGATACCACTAATATTGGCATTGATTAATAAAATAGTAAATGGATTGGTTGGTCATTTCAAAATGGTTTTAATTGGACATTAATGGCGGGATGTGTCATAAAGTTGTGGAAGGTGGCTGCCCTATGGGGACCAAAATTGGAAACTGGTATTTGTCATTGTGAGGATTAGTCTTAGTGGACCGTGTGCATGATGTCACATTATTGGGGGATGTACTAGTCATCCCATGGGATACTTTCTTGGTCATGCAGCTACACACTAAGCCCTTTCAACAGACAAAGCTGAACCGATATAGCCCATGGGTACTTTAGGACGACCAAGCTACACAGCCCAGGTAAAGATATTGAATACATGCTAATCCCTTTACCGAAACTTATATATGTATGGTTGTGTACATTGGATGGTTTTACTTGGTTTTATAACTGCATTATTTTATCCTTATCCTGAGATTCATGCTAGCGGTCACTCGCTATCCCGTCTACTGGCGGTTGTATACCCATGCTATGCAGGAGCCGGTCATTCGACTCCTACTAGTGATTGACTTGGGGACAACATTCAGACTAAAGTGGTGAGCTTCAATCCTTTCGGAAGGCATCATTTTATGTTATGGATATTGTTAGACGTTTTGACTTTATTTTGGATATTGGTTTTTTCCATGGTTGGGGGCATGTCCCAATTGTATTTATTTACTCTTTCGGATAGAGGCTTTGAGGTACTTCTAGGGGTTGGAATGAGTGAAATCAGTATTGGTGTCGGCCTTGACATTGGAATAGGCTGGTGGGCTGACACCACATCACCAGATTTCTCACAGTTCCATCATATTATATTTTGGGATTAATTATATTATATTTTTGTATTTTTTTTGTATGACCTGGTTTATAGCCTTTGGTTTGACCGGTATGGTTAGGTGGTGGATTTGGTATCGGTGGACTCTATTGGATCGGTCATGGTTGTGACCTTATCCTAGGGTCTTCATGAGAGCATTTACGTAACTTGTTATATGCTCGAAATCCAGCCCATCAAAGGCTGCATATAGGTGATTGGGTTGGGTAACAGGGGGTGGTATTCGGTCCTGGTTGGACTTGGGTTGTCCATTACGACAAGGCCCAGGGGTCTGGTCGTGTCAGTTTTCCTTGTAAGGTTTTTGATGAGGAAGCCTATATGTGTATTGTTAGAGATGTATACTCTTTTTGTTTCACTAGACTTTTTTCCACTGAATTTTTTCTAGTAAGATTTTAACAAAACAAATTATCTATCAATTAGACATTCAAGAGAGAGCGTTATAAATATATTACCATATGAATGACTAATTTACCATATATAGTGAATGTTTATTTATGAAAAAGTTAGAACCCCAAGGTTAGTTTTTCTGTATAAATAAAGGGTTTCCTTCATTGTAATTCACCATTTAAGAACCTCTCAAGTGAAATAATAACCATTCTTTCTTCTCTATCTATTCTTTTTGTTCTTACATTATATTTCATAACACTTACCATATATTTTAGGACTCCTTAATTTTTAAAATATTTTTTTTTTGTTAATATATTTCTTTGAGAATTATGGAAAGACTTGGCAGGCCGAACTATAGGAATGTATATCCTTTTGTTATCTTTGTTTATAGGAACAAGGAAATAACTTTTGGTCTCCGAACATGTCAATGTCTCAATGATATAACCTTTGTAATAGTTTCTCTAGAATTAGTTAAGCAAAGTAGATGAGAAGAAGGTGAAAGAAGGGCCCAAAAATTCAAATAAAGAACATTGTGAATTAATGTTGTGAAATTGTATGCATATCTCTACCAATTATAGTTTGAATTAGAGAACATTAAATTAGTTTCACCAAGCACGCATCCAATTTTTTTTTTTAAAAAATAAAAAATGACATGGAACTCTAATAAGTTGCCACGTGGCAAGGCTGTTTTTAAAAATTGACTATTAAAAAGTAATGGCATGGATGAACCAGTTTTGTAACGACGATTGCATGAATGAACCCAACTTTTAATGGATGGCATAAATGAGCCATTTCTAATAGTTCAGTGGCATATTTGAGCCTTTTCCCGAGGATAAAATTAAAATAGTTATTGCTTCTCTATATATATCTTTCAAATTTCCAATATTTGATTGGTCAAATTCTTTTAAAAATATGCCCCCTTCATTTAAAAAAGAAAGACCTACTTTGACTTGGCACAAAGTTTAAGAAAATAAAAAAAGACTTTTGAATCTTATGTCCTTAAATTAAAGTTATGTCAAATGTACCAAAATGCCCTTTAATCTGTGATCCTAAACGTCATGTGGAAAGTTGAAATAAAAGTATTGTCAAAAAAGAAAAGGGGTCATTCTTTTTTAAACGGACTAAAAATAAAAGCAAGTCATTCTTTTTTAAACGGAGGGAGTGTATTTTTTAAGCAAAATAAATTTTTAAAAATAAGAAAAATGTTATTTCTAATAGAACAATGAAAAATAAGTTTCACAATTGTCATTCCATATTGGTCAAAGATTGATCAAACTTTATCTTCCCCCTACTCCATAGCTCCCGTCTCACCACCCCACACATTTACTCCCTTCCTTCATAGTATTTGTTTATATTATAGAATAATATATTTTACTTACATATATAATTATTATAGAAGAGAATAAGTAAGAAATCTACCCTTATTTAAAATATGTTTCTTTGTTCACAACATAAAATTTAAACTTATATTTAAAATTTTCAGACGAATCCTAATTTCTATAGGTTCTACATTTTCTTGGGTGACGTATTGTTGGGTTCGAAATAGAGAGGGCGTCATGCTGAAGGAATTACTTGCAAACTATTATTGTGACAATTCAGAAGACACATAAAACAATACTAAAAATTTTATATTGTTATATTATTTGGCCAATCAGCCTACATATAAATCTAATATTAAAAAAATATTAAACCTATTGGGAGAAATCTCTCCCTAAACCAGACTCTTTGATTACTACATTGTGGATGCTATTGTGTTATTACTTAAGAAGAGAGTTATTCTATTTACAAAGTTACAAAACCCTTCTTCTAATAAAGAATAAACCTAATAGAAATCTAATTGGAAAGAGATATTTTCCTACTAGGAAACCTTTTCCACTTAGAAATCTTTTCCGTAGTAAAACACAATTATGGTAGAATCAAAGTAAGAAAAGAAATTCATGACAAATCCTAACAAATCTCCCTTTGTCCTGAATTTTATGGTAAATTTGATCATCATCTTTTCTTCACGCAATCTTCATTACTATTGCTTGCCATGGTTAAAAATAAAGTTTAAAATATTATGAGTTTAAAATAATTTAAAAATATCTTTTTTTAACTTTTAAAGATATAACAGCCAGAAATGTTGAAAATATATTTTAAGATCCTTCTCCACATATAGCTAGACAAAAATCTTCATAATTCCCAAACTGTCGCAGCATGATTTTGAAATTGCTTTGAACCTTTTTGATCTCGTCTCACCAAACCATTGGATCATTGTACCATAAGCTCTGATATCACTTGTTGAATTCGGAATCGAGAGGGCGTCATGCGGAAGCTATTAGTTACAAACCATTGTGGTGACAATTCAGAAGACACATAAAACAATACTAAATACTTAATATTATTATATTATTTAGCCAGTCAGCCTACATATAAAACCTAATATTAAAAAAAATATTAAACCAATTGGAGAAATATCCTCTTAAACCAAACTCTTTGATGACTACATTGTGAATGCTATTGTGTTATGACTTGAGAAGAAAGTTGTTCTATTTATAGAGTTACAAAACCCTTCTTCTTCAAAGAAAAAATAAACCTTATAGAAATCTAATAGAAAAGAAATATTTTTCTACTAGGAAAACTTTTCTACTAAGAAATCCTTTCCATAGTAAAACACAATTAAGGTAGAATCTATGTAAGGTAAGAAATTCAGGACAAATCCTAACAAGTATGCCCAAAGTCTAGCTATTTTCTAGGAGAAAATACTTAAGTGGGGGATTTTTCCATACCTACTCACTCTACAACTTATAGTTTTTTCCTTATTTGTCTTATACTTGAATCTCTAATCGCAAACAAGAGAAAGTTAGTTAGATGGTAAGCCCTCCTCACGTTCAATCTAAATGTTGTGGGTTAGAGTTACCAAGGGATTAAAAGGTATAGCAGCTCCTAGAGAGGGGCTAAAAAAGAAACAAACAAAAAGAACCTCTAATCACAATGCATTACAAAGAAGTTGATAAAATTTTACGTAACTGAATTTGAGGTCTTAAAATAATAAGTTTTAATTTCATATAAAATTTGAAAATAATTTTCAAAAATACAAAATAAATATTAAAGTAATATATAAAAAGTTAGCCTAGTTATCATAATTCATATCCTTGTTGCCTCCAATGATCAATCATTGTCATACATATTACTTCTTTATGTATTTGGTATCATCTATATCCTCCGGCTATAATACCATTCACTAATATTGACATATATCTCATTTTGAAGTTAAATTTTAAATACGTATGACTAAAATGATCTAAACCAGGAATTTACCTCTGAACACCCCACAAAACCATTAAATTTGCCCGCTTCTCCTTTGTTGTACAAAATCGGACATAAAATAGCATATAAGAATAAGTAAATTAACTCCTACATAGATAGAGGGATAAGCAAAGAAAGAAGAAGAGTAAGAAAAACTAACAAAACCCACAACTTTTGGAGAGCACCTTCTAAAACACAACATAAAGGATAAAGATGCAATGGGCAATTTACCTTGATGCTTGTCCAAGTAAAAATCAATGAAATTTTTGCTGATACAAGAATTGAAACCCAAAAATATTATATCACGTCTAATAATTTTTTTATTCATTGGTGAAAACTTTGTTGGTCATAAAATGACTATCCTAACTTTTCTCCAAAAGATAAAATAGACATTCATCAAAATATATCAAATATAATAATATAGTATATTTTCTTTTTTTTCTTTTTTCTGATTACAAATTTTGTATTTAAAAAAAATATCAACGTGAGTGTTAGGCAAACTTGAACTCCTCTTTTTTATTTTCCATGAAATATGACTTTAAGAAGGAAACATGATCAGGTCCTAAAATATTATAATCTATATTTTTACTATATAGAAATGTGACCATTGGGATGACTAGGGGCATAATCGTCATTCTAAATTAAAGACACAATAGTTTCAAAATCATCCGTAACCTTTTATTTTAGATACTCAATGACTAACACTCTTCTAATTCTTTTGATTTTCCCAATTTCATAGCTATAGGTTATTGTTTTTGCCTAATTTACTACTCAAAATACTTAGATATTTATTTTCTTCATGTTATTTTACTTTTTCTTCTTTAAGAATATGTTCCATGAAATAATTTGAAAGCCTACTTTCTTATCTCTCCCTTTTCTCGAGTGTGTGTTTCAATTTTTCTTTGCTTGGCTTGTGAGTTGTTGACAATGGTGGATTGATATCATTTCTTTATAGGCTCAATGCTAAAGCTTCAGTTCAGAAAATTCTGAATAGGTAACAGTATATTCATCTATTTTAAAATTTATTCGCTTACTGAGAAGCCTATGAATAGGCTTACCTTCTTATAGCTTTAGTTGAATTTCAATTGTGCAGTAATTATTATCAAGTCATTTTTATAGTTCTTGAAGTAAGATTTCTCTATACTGATGGCCTTTTGTCATTTATTCCTGTAATTTCATCTTAAATTCATGAGACTCGATTATGAATTTCAATTATTATTTTAAGATTTTCTTTTTTTTTTACTTGGATTGTTTTAATTATACTTTTTAATTTTTCTTTTGTACGAGTCTATATTTTTTTTCTTCCCACATATCTCAGTAGTGTGTAGGGATGAGGGTGTAAAATTTATTTTTTCTCAACATTTTATCTAGCAGCGGCTATTTAATTGCATGCGAATTATCAGGTTCTTAAATTTCTTCGGTTGCTGTTCATATTTCTTCTTTTGTAATTTTTCGTTTATAGATGAATATATTGCAAATATATGCATATAAAATTAATAGATTATATTTACCAAAAAACTTATTATATATAAATATGAAGTCTTGTGTGAATAATGTTATAAATTATTGTACAGTTATATAATGCAAATTGATGAATAAAAATTGTGTAGCGTTCACATGATAATTTGAAATAGCATAGAGAATCTTTTATTTGTAAATTCAATAAGTATTTTCTTAGATTTGTTGTCTGCAGCTTGATTCTTGCCCTTTTATATTAGGTTGAACCTTACGTAGAAGGTCTATCCAACTAATTCACTAGATTGTATTTTATCCTAAAAATCCATCTTATAATTTGGTAAGTTACTTGTTATTATCATTTGGTAAGTTATTTGTTATGTCGTTTACTTTTTTGAAATCCTCGATTAAATTTTGCATTCTTTTGCAATCTGAACATTCCAATTATTTTTTACATATAAATAAAGTCTCTAAAATAGTTTGGTCCATGTTTTTAAAAAATGTTGACATGAAATGTCAGTCACAGAGGATCATCAAAGTGTGACATTTTATTTGGATGTGTCGCTAGTATTTTTTAAATTTTATTGATGGGAGTTTAAGAGATTTCTCTATCAAAAATTTTGTAAGCTATATTCATCTTATTTGATAAGTAGCGATATATGCAAATATTTCACTAGATTTACATATTTGAGTTATATCGATGTACTATAAGATTAGTTTATCTTTCAACATGTTTTTTGAAAGTTAAATGTAGATAGATAGCATTCCAATGATAAGAAGAAGTTAAAACTACTTTGAATGAATTAGCAAGTAAATGGGCCTACTAATTTTACCTTGTGTTGTTTTGCAGGAAACATGAAAAGAAGGTTTGCTTCTTGGGGTTTACATAATTTCTCACTCTTCCTAAGGATAAATTGTTAGGGAAAGCATTAGAAAGTATTTTCATAGAAACTCTAGATCTGCTTATAGCCTATAGGAATCAAGTAGTAGTTTAAACTTATTTTTGAGATTCTTTTTTTTTGTGGTATATTATTACACTATATATAATCATCTAATATATTTATTATCGTGTTTATATATAGCTAAAAATGATGAGCCAGAAGATGATGACGATATGAATTAATTGTGAATCGATGAGCATGATGACAAAGATGTCTACAACGAAATGGGGGAGGAGGAAAGGAATGAAACTTGAAGCACTAGGCTTCAAAAATTTGTACCTTCGTAAGGTAAGAATAAGGTTTGCGTACAACACAGCCTTCTCCATAGCCCACTTGTGAAATCATACTTTTTACATCATTGTTATTTGCATATTGGCTTTCCATTTGCCTCTTTGCTCCCTCATCATTGTGTCTGTGTTTCTTTTTATTAATTTCCTCTTTGACTATATAGCCATTACTTGGGATTTATATAATCTGTATGATAGCTATTTTAGTCAAACCTATAATTTTTTCATAAACAACTAAATAAAATGAAAGGATCTCTTTATTCGCTTGTATCTACACAACCAGTTCAATCACATATTTACCTTTATGGATGATAATTTATTGGAATTTTGTAGTTTCTACACTTCTTCCAAGATGCCTCAGGTGAAGGAAATCATTGTCATATGTGATCCTTCTTATCAAGACATTTTTGAAGGTATGGAGTTCAGATGTCTTATAGTGTGTATGTGTAGCCAATAGAAAAATGCCCAAGAAAGCAATGAACATGCACTTACCTTCCTTATTCCATTACAATTTCTATAGGAGTTTCTACAATATCTAAGTTAATTATATAAGAATCCTTCATTTATTTTATAGATGCCAAATAACATACCCAAGACGACTTAAAATATGCATTGCCTGGAAAGAAAAGATAAGATTCTGTATACAATAGACTTCAGGTACATGTTATATGCCATCTAAAATTATATAAGTGTCATATTTTCAAATTTTAAATACAAAGTCGCTAGTGTTTAATAACATAATTTCTCTATCTTTTATCAAGGGCTCTTTTTTAGCCTTCATTCTCCAAAATATATAGTTAGTCAAATATTCATTCATATCATGGTAGGTTATAATTAGTAGAACAACTATTTTTTGGAGGTAGTATTGGACTGATGTCCTGTATACTTGACTTCTATTGTTGATTTCATACCAAATACTTGAGTATTTAATGAAGTAAGGGTGTTAACAGAAGTGGCTACTAGTATTTTGAGAAGAGAATTTCCTTTCATTTACCTAGGGTGCCCTATTTTTTATAGGAGAAAGAAAAAGGATTACTACCAGAACCTACTGAACAAAATTGCTTGTAAGATTCAAACTTAGAAAGGAAAATTGCTTTCTTATAGAGGTAGAGCTGTACTAATCAAGCATGTGTTACAGAGCATCCCAGTACACTGCCTATCAGTATTAAATCCTCCCATAAATGTTCTAAATACTATTCAAAGAACGCTTGCTCAATTTTTTTGGAGTAGTAAAATTGGAGAAAGGGGAAGGCATTGGGTAAAATGGCAAACATTAAGCTTACCACAAGAGGGAGGGGGTTGGGGTTTAGAAGAATTTCTGATGTATGTATGGAACTTTTTTGTAAACTGTGGTGGGCATTCAGGACTATAAAAATAATTTGGAGAGAGTATATGTTTAATAAATACTGCAAAAAAGGAGCATCCAAAATTAGTAATGTGGAAAACTGGAGCAGGTGGTTCTCAAGTGTGAAAGTAGATGTTGCAGGCTAGAGATATAGTAGAGCATTTGATAGTATGGAAAGTAAAGCAAGGAAACAATGATATTTAGTCGGACAATGAGACAGGATAAGGAGATCTATACTCTATAATAGAAGGAGCTGATACAGAACAAAGTCAGTATAAGCAACTTAAAGATTTGATCAGAAATGATACATGGGATGAACAATTGATTAGAGAGTTATTCACTAATGAAGTAGCAGATCATGTTCTTACCAAAATCATTCCTCCAGCAGGAATAGAGGAGGGCTGGCCTATATGGAGTATTGATTCTAATGGATTATTCACAGTTAAATCAACCTGGCAATATATAAGGAATGGGGAGGAGATAGAAAACATTTTCAAGAAGATATGGGTGAAAGAAGTACCTTTTATGATTAGTTTTTTCATGTGGAGACTGTGGAAAAAAAGAATTCCTGTAGATAATACTATTAGAAGATAGGGGATGCAGAGGCCATCTAAGTGCTGGTGTTGTAATGCCCCAGAAGTGGAGACATTTACTCATGTATTCAGGAATTCTTACCAAGCTAACAAGACTTGGTCCTATTTTTCTTCTTATGCAGGTATTCATGTTCACAATCTGACTCTAAGGGGAACAATTCTAAGATGGTGCAATGCTGAAGTAAAAGGAAGAGAAAAGCCTTACTACTTTGCAATTCCTAGCATGATTCTGTGGGAATTGTGAAGATGAAGGAACAGGAAAAAACATGAAGATAAGGAAACTACAGGATTGATGATCATATATAATGTTACAAAGAATTTCAGAATGCTGTTTAAGGTTAAGAAACCACAAATGGAATTCCCAACAGAATGGCCACATATAATTGTAGAACTAAGCAAATTGCTAACAAAAGTGAAGGCTAAACAGTACTGCAGAAGACACCTTGGGGAGGGCTGGGTAAAATATATAATACTAATAGAGCTATAAGAGGAAAGGAAGGAGGCAGTTCCTATGCTTTTTGTTTGAGGAATGAAGATGGAGATGTCTTATTTGATAAGGGAAAACCACAACATTATGCAAATAGTATGCAGGCAGAGGCTAGTGCAATTCTATAGGCATCTAAGCATTGTTCACAATCGTAGAACAATAAGATTATCATTCAGAGGGACTCCCTATTAATGCAGAAGGTATTGACAAATGTTTGGTTGTGTCCATGGAGCATAGCAACACAGTCAAGCAGATACACAGTTTCATGCAAAACAAGCAAGTGCAGTATCAACATATATATAGAGAGGGAAATAAATTAGCTAATTATTTAGCTAATTCAGCAATAAACACAGGTTCTTTCATCATCACAAGCTATCAACAATTAGGAAAAAAAAAAAGGTAAAGCAATCTTAAATAGTGATAAATGGCAAAAGTCATACTTGAGGATCATACCAGTAAGGTAATAAGGAATAGGAAAACATTCAAGCTTCATATTTTACATGTAATTTACATACAGAAGTATGTATCATCAATGAAAGTGCATGTTTTACTAAGGTTGTACAGAAATCAGTTCACAGCATCAAAAAAGTATAGATGGACCATAGGGTGCTGCAAAGACCTAAGATAGAGGCGGATAGCTGATTATATCTGACATCAATAATTACTTGCTCATCAAATCTATCAGGTGTTTTGTTTTAGAATACAAACAAAACAAGAAGGGGTTAGATTACTAAGTGTGAACAGAAACCAGCGCACAGTATCAAGAAAGTGTAGATGACGCAGATGGAGCTGTAAATACCTGAGATAGAGTCGGATAGCTGAATATATACGACATCAATTCTCTATTGATCTTCAAATTGGACAAGCAAATAAAGATGGGGTCAAAGCAGATCCAAAAAAAGTGAGGGGACAAAAACAGAAGACAACATACTTAGCTGGTATACTCTACAGTTCAGGTCTTCTTAAATGCAAAACAATATTTAATTTTTGCAAAGATTGGAGAATGAAGCTAAGAAGAGGAAAGTATCAACTGTTAGAGGAAATCGGAAAAAAAATAGTAAACAAAAGTATCATCTTCAACAGGAGAAAGCGAAACAGTAGTGCAAGAGGTGGTGGAGCTGAAATGCGGTCTAGGGAACTTTTGATTTTAGAAACCCTACTTATGTTAAATGTTTTATTTTTATTTTTGGGTTGGGCCAGGTATGTGAATAATGGTAGGTGCTGATTTATTTGTAAGATGCGTTGGTCCATCATGTGATTATTTTTAATAAAAATTAAAATTAAATAAAAAAAAAGTCTATGGAGATCTTTTTTTCCATGCAGATTCTTGTCGGTGTGCATTTTTTACCCTTTTTATTTTACAAGGATAACATTTCATTTAGCACATGTAAGAAATATACACACATTTTATTTAAATTGTTGTCATGTCCAGTGTAACCTATCTATTAAATTGTGAATTTCTGTTATTTGCATTCATCATTTGAGGCAAACGTATGAAGAATACATAGACTTCTATCATTGTTTGCACGGGCATACATATGTAGTCTATATCTATAATCTATAATCTATAATATATTAAAAGTGTGAAGACCTTAAAAAAAGTGATTCAAACTTTTTGCCCTTCATTAAAATACTTCACTTTAAATTAAATTGTCTTTTCAACTTTTTTTTCAACTAAATATCTCAAAAATAAATTATTTCAACTTAACTTTTTCCTAACTTCGTCTCCTATTTGATTTGTGAGATAAATTTTTCATGCTATAAATTTCCTTATAACTATAATAGACAGATTATTTAAGAAAAAAATTTAAAATAATAATTAAATTTCAACGAAAATTAAGCATAGAAGTCCAAAATTATAAAAGGACTATATCAAACAAAATTTAAATAATATTTTCCACGTTCTAAGAGTTTCAAAAGAAAATTTCCTAAAATACTAAAAGGAACTGTCATCCTATAACTTTCATTAGTTTTTATTTTTAGAAAATTTCATTTATATAGTTTAAAAATTAATGACTTCTAAGTAAATGGAAAAAGAAAATCACATTTTTTATTAGTTTTTATTTTTGAAAAATTTTATTTGTATATTTTACAAATTAATAACTTCTAAAATACATCGTACAAAGAAAATCAAACACAACTATAACACTTTTTTTCTTCTTTAGAAATTTCCTTATATAAGTTATTATTTTACTTATGAGACAACTATAACTGCTTCGTCTTCTTTATATTTTGATCAAACTAAATAAAAATTACGATCCTTCTTCACCTTTAATGTTTTATTCTTATTTTGATTTTGATTAAAATGTCTTCTTGCATTTATTATCATCATTATTTTTTAATTTCCTTTAGTTAATATCTTTAAAAATTATGTATGAATTATTCATAATCAACAATTGACAATGAATTTTGTTGTAATTTTTTCTAACATTATATGTTCCCTACTTCTTCTATTTTTGTCTTTCATTAATTTTGTATGCAGGTACTGGAACTCGTTCTTTCACATGCTAACATTTGGAGACCTTCTCTGTTTATTCATCTTACTAATATGTCAATTTTTAAAGGTGCAGACAAGTTCAAAATCAATTTTATGTTTTGAAGTTTTGTTAATGTAAATTATATATTAGAAAAGATTCTATCTTAAAAGGTAAAATATAATCTAAATGAGTTATTATTGAAATTTTTTGTTGTCGTTGTCGTTTTCATCAGCTTGGACTCAAGGGTCTCTCAGAAACAATCTCTCCTACTCTATAAGAAAAAGGTTAGATCAATGTATACACTATCCTCCCCAAACCCTACTTATGAATATATTATTATTTTTGTTATATTTTAGCATATGAATTCTCCATTCAGGACACATAATGGATGAATTCTTATTGTTTATTCAGTGCATGGCTAAAATATTACTATAGTTGTCCGGTAACAGATAATGATATGGTGGATGAATGTTGTCCAACATTGATATATTTTATCAATCCATTGAGTGTTGGTCCTAAATTAATTGAAATGAGATATATCAATCCTTTGAATTAATTTCAGAAGATTTATCATTATTTGGCAGATTACATTGTGTACATATATATGCAGAAATAAGTACAATTTTCTTTGCAAATTCAAAAGTATGAGAACCCATTTTTTATCCCTCATATGATTTCTTGATAGTAATGTAAGAGAACTCTTTTTTTTTTTTTTTTTTAAATTCAAGTGAGTTTATGTTGTTAAATATTTTTAGGAGAAAATTCTGATTCATGTGGATTTATCAAAAATAATCTCTCCATCATTAGTGTTATTTTCTAAACTTGTGTTTCTTTATTACCTTTGTCAAAAAAGACTTTGTTACTAACCTCCTTCTAAATAATCTTTTCAGCTGCGAAATGGCACTTTGATGGGATTTCAAAAGTATGCCTGTGCATATAATTTCAAATTATATGAGTGTGTAATTTTCTTTTGTGTTTCAAGTAGAAATAAGTATAATTTTCTTTGCAAATTCAAAAGTATGAAAACTCTTTTTTTATCCTTCATTAATTTATTGATAGTAATGTAAGGGAAACCTTTGCTTTTTTATCCAAATGAGTTTATGTTGTCATAAATTTTAAGGAGGTAATTATGGGTCATGTTCTAGCATCGATGTAGTTTCTGACATCGTCTTCAAAACTTATTAGCACTCAAATTAACTATTTTTTGAAGGCTTCTCTCATGCTTTTATCAGTAAATCTCAAGAACATAATTTAACTTGCAAGTTTGACTTATTATATTTGATTTTTTTATATATATATATATATATATATATATATATTTTCATTGTTGAAATTGAAGAAAATAATTATAATTTATTTAAGGTCACGTGCAATGTACGTACTCTTAACTAATAATAATAATAATAATAATAATAATAATAATAATAATAATAATAAATGATAACTATAAAATCTTTGCAATTTTTTTCTTATATTTAGGACTTTTAGTTCCATAGATTTATTATAGTCAATATTTAATATTATAACAATTTAAGAAAAAGGTTAAAGACAATTTTATCTATTGTGGATTTTAATGAAAGACAAAATGTTCAAACAATATTTATAAGAACCTTCACACTTTTAATATAGTATACTAGTTTAGGCATATGTGCCTCGCACGTCTACCTCTCTTGAACGAGTATAAATGTTACAATAAATATGATATTTCCTTATATAGTAAAAGAATTTATTAAATTAGTTATAAAGTAGTTGTAAATATCTAAGATTCAAATAAGGTCGGTGAAAAAAATGTTGACAATCTCTTAAATTCCGTTTGATGTCTTAGAAAGAAAAAATAATCATAATATTTAATATGATTCTAAAATTTTATGGTATGTGTAGCGTCAATTGTTATATTCAAGGTTTTGATGACTGACAAACTTATTCCTAATTTTGATGACTATTAAGATCATAAAGGGACTAGAAAAGAATTGAAATATTGTTATTTGGAGATACTAGAGATAGAGAAAACTAATAAGAGATATGTTGGTGATAGGAGAACTAAGGAAGCGGTAACTGATGATGAATAACTCTTCGAATCTGCCGTTATATTTGATATTAGGTTTTCATCATCAAAAAATGGGAAATTGATGAGCATAAGGGTTTGATGATTGAAAAAACTTGTGAGAGAACCTGATCCTCACTAGATATGCTGCCACTAGAATTTGTTCTAAGTCTCAGATTCAACTATATAAGAATTGGGTCCTCAGAGGGATCATGTTTCGTAGGGACTAGGTTCATATCATGGATGTACTCATAACATTGTAACGTGATAACTTCTCAAGGAGATGTTTTCTAGTCCTAATATGATTAGTTATACATGACATGGATGCGATGAATGACACATGGGGAATCTATTCCTAATAATTAACAAAACTGCTCAGGGAACAAATTAGGAACCAGGTCCCTGATCATTGATTTTTTGGCAGTTATTTGTACAAGTGTTGACTGTACTTTTATGTAGAAAAGCTGGTAGCATAGTAGTAGAGAAAAACACCTGTTTTATCTCGACCAATGAGATTTTTTCAAGGTTTTCCCAACCATTTGCTTCATATATATAGATCATTATGTGGGACAAAACCCTGAATTTGTACAAAAAAAATTCTCATCTTCTTGCAAAGCCACCATAAACTTCCATCAAGAAAAAGCTCCAACAACCAAGTGACCAAATTCCTAAAACGAAATATGTCCTTAGGTTTAGGTTTTTGAGTCTTTTTATTTTGCAAAATTGAAAATCTGTTCTTTTTATTTTGCTAAATTATAAATCTACTCCTATGCTATAAAGGATAGTAGATATTGAACTTTTCTATGTTCTTAGGTTGTGTCGCATTAACTAGAATTAGTTAGTCGTATAAACTAATTTTAATCAAGTTTTGATTTTCATCATTTGCTTGATATTTTCTTGGATAGAGTTACCTATGAGTGTCAACTAGAGGTAGTTGATAAAGAGAGATAGAGTTTGCCAAGTTATGGTCAACTAGATTTAGTTGACATTGGAGACTACAATAGAGTTATTGTAGTTTCTCCCGTGCTCAATCTATCCCAAAGGTGGGGGATTAAGAGTTTAGTTCCTAGGTTGCAAGAGGTTGTAATATGAAAGTTGCTCTGGTTTTAGTAAAGTTGTTGAGAAATTCTATTGGGGTAGGTCACAGTTTTATCCCCTTGAACAAAGAGGTTTCCACATAAAATTATTATGTCTTTTACTCTTTTTTTTATATACTTCACTGCTCAATTCTTGTTGGTTAAGTCTTTTTGGTACCAGGTCCTAAAGTTGGAGGGCAACTCATATAAACTCATCAATTAGTATCAGAGATGGTTCCTCCTAAAAGGTTAACACCTAGGAGAGTTCCTGCTAAAATAGTTGCTCCACCAAATCTCAATAAAGGCAAGTCAACTACTACAAGATTTCAAAAGGAGTTTAGAAGAAATGATGGTTTTCTAGGGAAAGGGGACATAAGCAATTGCCTAAATGGAAATAACTGTTGTTATAAGTGTAGGAAGCCTAGTCATTTCATCAAAGATTGCCTACTCCATAAGCTTAAATACAAGGACTATATAAAGAACAATCCGCAGAAAGCAAGGAAGAAGGACCCGATCCCTGATGAATTAAAAATAACTAATGGAGAAGTAGCAGAGACTTATATGATTATGATAGAAGTTAAGACCTTTGGCATTGACTCTTTGTTTTCTCTCATAGCTAAGTTAGACGAAAAAGACAAAGATGATGAAGAGACAAGTCTTTTTGATATCCAAACAAATCTTTAAAATTATTCTTTGAAGAAGCTAAGGTCCTTAGCTAGTGTGTTGATTGATGCACTGTGTGGTCTTACTAAAGAAAAAGAGTCTCTGAATAACAATCTTGTTGAATTATAAAATGAAAAAGCATTCTTGTTTGTTCAAATTATTGAATTAGAAGAAAACGTTAGTCTATTATCCTTTGAGAATAACACCTTGAATGAGAAATTGAAGGTTTTATCTTAAAATGATTTTAAAGGAAAGAGAAAAGGCAATGACCTTCAGTTTGAACTTGAATCCAAGTAAAATAAGTCCAAGTTGGATCTCATAGCCTCCCTAGAGAGAAATAAAGAACTAGAGAGGGACCTGGTTAAAATAAAAGTTGACCTTGAAAAATCACTTTGTTGGACAACCTCTTAAGAGACCTCTGCTAACCTTGGAAAAATAAGGTCAAACACTGGAATCTCAGCTAAGAATAAGTGTCAAAAATATTTTAAGACTTAAGGAATTCACGGGGAACTGTTCCCTTATCCATAAAAAATAATTTTATGTGAACAGAGTATTTGGTGCTGAAAAGTACAAAAAGCATGCTGAGACAGAAGAGAATTTTAGAGAACCTTTTCCTCAGTCTAAAAAGATCAGGTTGCCAACTTGAACAAAAAGGAGTCTGATCTTTCATTAGTCTTTCTTTTGGGAACTCAAATTATAAAGTATTCCCAAACCCATCAAATAACCTACTGAGGAGGGAAGAGTGAGAGAAAGCAAGCAATACATGTTCATCTATAATGGTGGTAAGAAGCATACAAATTGATCAATGTAATATTTTCTCTCACTCAAGATATATTAGGGGGAGGTGTCTCTCTTAAAAAGGGAAGGAAATAAAGTGATTTTGATGATGATATTGATTTGAGGATCAAGAACGTAGGACATGCCAACTCCTCTTTCCATATAAGTTGATCTGAAAAGACCTGGTGCTTGAAGTTACCTAAGTTAAAATTTGTAGACAATTATACTTATGGCTCTTGTGAGAAGTTAAAGCCAACTAGGTCCTACATTAAACAAAGAAAGTATTATTATATCCTCAATCAAACAAATACTTAATCTAAATCAAGGAACATGTTATTTAATGGAATAATTTGAAAAGAATAACCTTTTTTATCTAAATCTCTCTCCAATGGCTATGATTAGACTGTAGGTATCAGGTACAAGTTTATTTGACTATGTATAACACAACTCTATGCCATTGTAGGTATGCACACATGGCATGATGGGAGAAAATAAAAAGTGGAGATTATCTAGAAAGCTCAAAGTATGCACACAAAAGTTTAGAAGAGGGACCAGGTTCCCTTCATAAGTTAGTACCACTAATTGCTCTTATAAAAGCTTTGAATTATCATGAAATACCAATTAAAGTTTTTGTTTCGTCTATACACTTCTATAGCATTGTCATATTATTTGAAACCTTTTTTTCAAATCCTTTTCTTGACATGACACATTGATTCTTCTCCTTTTAAGGCATAACTTTAGCTGTTCCTTCATTTTTCCACCTTTTTAAAAGGACAACTGAAATGTCCTTGAAACCTTTGGTTTTATAATTCCTTCTGAACTCTCTTTTTGAACCCCTATCTTCTCCTTAAACTACTTTCTAAAGAACTTTAGACCATTCATAGACTTATTCAAAATTTTTCTTCAAGTAAAGATTCTAATGAAAAGATCAGGTCACCCAACAACTTCAGTAGAGGTTGGTAAGAATGTACAAGAAAGTGAGAAAGTACATATCATGCAGAAAATTACACACAGACAAAAACCTGGTCCTTTTAAGTGTCCAAACAAAATGGGGGTAAAATCTGACATTAATGTCTGAAAGCCACGATGATTAGTTGCTTAAGGGGAATTTTATAGAGGAAAAGAAATAAAGTTAAGATTTTAAAAAAGAGAGGGATGTTGTTGTTCTAGTACCTTGTTCCTTAGTTGAGTAATCAATGCTGAAAAGTACATGCAATGAGTTTACTCAAAAAAATTTAAAAGGAGAGGTGCTTCATGATAGAGTATTTAATCTTGAGATGGATAGATTTCATGCAATATTCCTAAAATTACCATAAAGGGATCATGTTCCTTGATGACTCCTCATCTACAATTAGCTCTTAAAAAGTTAAGCATCTTTGTTGCAAATTTAAAGTTAGGGACCTAAGCTAAAGATTTTCCAAATTTTTGAAGATTCTAATGTCCTTATGATAACAAATGTATTGAATCAACTCTTATCATGTCTTCCTTCCCAATGTTTGTTCGAATCATACATCTTTTGCCTAAGCTTTATTTCAAAACTTATAAGGCAAATTGACAGTTTTCTCCTTTTATGTATGATTTTCATAGTATTAACAGTATATTTTGCATAGCTGTGGTTGCTTCTATCTCTGTTTCTTCTTCTATTCCTTTTGCTCATGTTAGAGTTTCCCCAGTGGCTATGTGTTAACATATGTTGATTCTCTCTTTTACTTGGTTATAGTTTGCTTTTTTTAATGATGCATAAAGGGGAAAGATCACGGTGAAAAAGGGAACATATACACTGTTGGCTTAAGTTTGTCATCATAATAGAGGGGGAACATGTTATATTCATTGTTTTAATTATTGATAAACTTATTCCTAATTCAATGACCAGTAAGCTCATAAAGGGAAATAGAAGAATTGAAATGTTGTTATATGGAGATACTAGTGATACAAGAAACTAATAAGAGAGATGTTGGTGATAGAGGGAACTAAAAAAGTGGTAAATAATGCTGAATAACTACCAACAGAGGGAACTAAAAAAGTGGTAAATAATGCTGAATAACTCTCTAAATCTATTGCTATATATGTTATCAAGTTGTCATCATAAAAAAATGAGAAATTGATGAACATTAGGTTTTATCGATTGAAAAAGCTAGTGAGAGAAGCTGATCCTCACTATAAATGCTACCACTAGAATTTATTCCACGTGTCAGAGTAAACTATATGAGAACCGACCCCTCAGAGGGAAGCTATTTCATAGGGACCAGGTTCATATCATAGATGTACTCATAACCTTATTACGTGATAACTTCTCAAGGGGATGTGTAATACCCATGTTTTTTCTTAGCTCGAAAATCATCTCAAGGATGTTAGAACTTGCTTTGAAATAAGAATTCATTCTTATACATGTATTATTTTAATAATTTTCACTTTCTATCACGTGGAAATTGAATAAGCTTTCCATCAATATATAATTCGCCCAAATCCGACACTTGGGCGAAGAGTTAGGTCCTTTTTAGTGAGACAGTAATTGACTTGAGCCTTCAGCGTATCACGGAGATAGCTCAAATGACAATTGTAAAATTCTAGTGTTGCTCCACAATACTGGCGCATCACGCCAAACTTCTAGGTCGTCGACAAGGTGGCAACGCAATAGCTCCGCATCGCGCCACCATGCAATTTCTCAATTGTCAATTTCCAGTGACATGGTACGATAATGCCGTGTCGCGTCAAGGGCCCAATTGGAGAAATTTTACTAAAACTTTAATTATGTGTCCAGGGTTAAAAGGATCAATTTTCCCCCTATATAAGCTTCCAAACACGGGATTTAGCCCTTATTCATCCAAAATATTGATGTTTTTCTCAAATACTCTTACGAACTCAAGCTAGGATTTTTATTGAAGGTCCAATTTCAAGAAGGTTTCACCATCAATCTGCACGAAATAACGATCTAAGGTATGGACAATGTTCATTCATGGACTCCTTTCGTCCTTGAAGTTCAAGAATTCCTTTTCTAAAATCAAAGTATAGATTTTCTATAGGTTTTCATGTTTTGGCAGCTCGTGTACATATTTGATAAATGTGAAACTGGATTCTACTCCATGATTGTTGATAGTTGCTATGTGGTTTTTATTACTATAGCTATAGATTCATGCAACCCTAAGATTTAAACCCTCAAATGATGGAATTAGAATTTAATAATGATGTTTACATGTACCATGCCTGTCATATGTTTGATTAAATGCCTAGATGAAGGAATATTATCTAACTAGCATGATATCATGAAATCCCCATGTATGTAGAAGTTCATGCCTATTATATGTTTGATGAAACGCTGCTATGAATGTAGTATGTATAATGATATGAGTTAAGTTTTCAAGTAAATCATGCTATGTCAGTTTCATTCTATCGAGTCCTGGGGGTACTTGTACCCAAAAAATTAGCAGTGTGCCTAGAGCCATGTCATGTTTTCATGATACTCTCCATTAAGTTATGAACTCTTAGACTTCAGATAGTCTTGTTACTCAGGAAAAATCTCCATGATCTTATGACTTGGTCGGTTGTCAGATATAAGTAATAGTCCACCAGCCACGGAAATTCAGTAACTCAGTCCTTGCTCAGTTCAGTTCAGCAAATCATGTTCTGTGTCCATTCAGATAGGAGTAGGAATTAGAGCCGAGTGAACCCAAACATGGGGACTCACCTGTTATATGAGGGTGTGATTCCTAGAAGTAATCCTTGCATTTCAAAACTATGTAGCCAGCATAGGTTGAGCATCGTATCCTATAATATGAGGGTAGATGAGGTGGCTTAACCTATTATCTGAGTGTTCCCACCATTCTCACTAGATTTACCTGTTATATGAGGGTTACTCACATGTTGTCCTTACTAGTGGCGCGATATTGACACCCTTCTAATCAAGGCATAGATTGGACCCCATCTCAGCTATTATAGCATATTTGGGGCAAGTCGGTTAGATACTACTTCCCGTAGTTTCATGTAATAGAATCAGGATTATTAGATACAGACAATCAGTCTTGGTAATAGAACTTAGATAGTTTTTTAGATTTCAGAAATGTCAGATACAGTCAACTCAGATATAGTACGGAACTCAGATAGTTCCATCTGATTCAGTACTGTCAGCTACAGTCACTCATGTTATCAGTATTATTCAGAAATAATCCTTTATGTTAACAGTTATATCAATTACTAGGATGTCACATTATCAGTATACCAACTCAGAATTCATAAAATCACATTGTCAATTACAGTCACATATTTATGCATGTATTCTCACATTCATGTTAGACAGTCAGTTAGCATTATTCATGCATGTGAACCATTGCATATAGCCTACCTCACATGTATCACATGTATACTCAGTACATATGTACTGATACATTTGCGCTATGGTGCTTTCTTTTTATATTATACCATAGGTTTGGAGACACAAGTTCCAGATCAACAGTAGATTCTAGATTCAACATTCAGAGTAGAAGTGAGTCCTCATACTTTGAGGAAATAATGATTTTCTAGTATCTCATTGATTAGCTTATTAGTTAGAGTTAGTTGGGGACATATCTCATCAACTCCTTATTTATATTCTTCAGAAAGTAGAGGCTTTCAGACTAGATGCAGATTAGATAAAGACTATCATGTTTTAGATTTCAACTTTGTTTTGGGTATTATATTACCCCACATAAATGTTACATTATTCAGTTATGTTCATGATCGAACCTTATGGCCTTTTAGTGCATGTTTCCATATTACTATGTTATCTTATACAGTATACAAGTACAAATGTAAGTCATGGGTTAGCTTGTGGACCTTCAGGGTCATGACCACTGTGTAGCATTTTGGTTCAGCAAATCGGATTGTTACAAACTTGGTATCAGAGCCTAAGGTTCAATAAAGTCCTCGGAAATCTGAAAGTCGCATCTAGTTGAGTCTTTTTCATGGGTGTGTTGCTTACCATATTTATGTGAAAGAGGCTATGAGATATTTAAGAACAGTTTCCCTTCTTTCAGTATTCATGTCATGCCAGTGAGCATAATCACAAGTCAGTCTCTCAGTCTAATCCACATATGCTCTTTATTTCAGAATATGCCTCCTAAGAGAAGAAATCAGGCAGCCCCTCAGCCTGAAGAACCTTTGGGCGATCATGTTTCTCATATGGAGTTTAAGACCGCATTTATAACTCTTTTTCAATTATTCACTGCTTATAATGAATGACCAATAGTTATTCCGGCTAACCCAGTGGCCAACTCAGCCGCCGCTAGAATTCAAGACTTTACCTGAATAAATCTTCCAACCTTCCTCTGGTGTAAGGTAGATGAAGACCATCAGGAATTCATTGATAAAGTTTAGAAAGTGATAGACATAATGGGGGTGACTACTGTTGAGAGTGCTGAGCTAGCTACATATCAGTTGCAGGATATGGCTCATACTTGGTACAAATAGTAGAAGTCTAAAAGGGTAGATGATACAGGTCCTATAGAGTTGAAGGAGTTTGTCTCTGCATTCTTAGACAAATTCTTTCCCCAAGAGCTTAGAGAAGCTAAGGTGATAGAGTTCATCAACCTCAGGCATGGAAATATGACGGTGAAAGAGTATTCTCTAAAGTTTATTCAATTAGCTAGATATGCCCCTCATGTGGTTGCAGACGGTAGAGACAAAATGAGTAAGTTTGCTTCAAGGGTGAACGATAGTGTGGTTAATGAGTGCAAATCCACCATGCTGAATAGTAACATGAACTTAGCCAGGCTTATGTCTTATGCTCAGCAAATAGAGGAGCAGAAGATTAAGCAGAGGGAGAAATAAAATAAGAGAGCAAAGATAGGTAGTTTCAACTTTGCTCAACCTAAGTCAAAATGAGGAAACCATTCCTAGTTTCATCCTAAGTCATCAATTCTAGCTCCCTCTATTTCCAGTACTCCAGTTCCTAATTTCAGAGAGGGTAACAAAGATAGAGCACCAGGCTCTAAGACCCAGGGCAGTATTAGCAGTGCCTACACCTATCCACTTTTCCAGACTTGCGGTAAGCACCATCGGGGTGTGTGTAGAGCAGGTAGTGGCATTTGGTTTGGTTATGGAAAGATAGTCCATAGAGTTACAAACTTTTTGCAGCCAGGTCCTCAGGGTCAATAGAATCACTCTTCAGCTCAGTCCGATCACTTAAATCAGCAGGGTACCACTTCCAGTGCTATTAGCGGGCAATGCCCAAATTGTCTCTATGCTTTTCAGACCAGACATGATCAGGAAAATTCTCTTGATGTAGTTACTGGTACGTTACAGATCTTTTGTATGTATTTTTATGCTTTGCTAGATCCAGGAGCTTCCTTTTCTTTTGTTATTCCTTATATAGCAGTTGATTTTGGAGTCAGTCCCAAAATTCTAGCAGGACCCTTTTCAGTATCAACCCTAGTGGGTAAAACCATCATAGCTCAACGGGTATATAGGAACTGCCCTATTATGATATTTCAGAAAGTCATGTCAGCAGATTTAGTCAAGTTATAGATAACTGATTTTGATGTCATCTTCTACATGGATTGGCTTCATTATTGCTATACCACAGTCGACTACAAAAATGAAATAGTTCAGTTTTTGTTCCCGAAAGAACCCATCCTAGAGTAGAAGGATAGTCTATCCGCTTTTAGTGGTTAGCTTATTTCCTACCTTTGGGCAAGAAAATTGATATATAAGGGATATATTTATAATATAGTTCATGTTAGAGATTCTAGTTCGAGGATCCCAGTCTCGAATCAGTCCCAGTAGTGAATGAATATTCAGATGTCTTTCCCAAAGATTTTTTAGGAATTTCTCTCGAAAGGGAAATAGACTTCGGTATTGATGTTCTTTCACATAGTCAGCCTATCTCTATTCTTCCATACAAAATAGCACCAGCAGAACTCAAGGAACTGAAAGAACAGTTGAAGGATCTCTTAGATAAAGGATTCATCAGACCCAGCATTTCCCTGTAGGGTGCACTAGTCTTATTGGGTGCAAGAAAGATGGTTCTCTCAGAATGTGCATTGATTACCGTCAACTCAATAAGGTTATGGTCAAGAATAAGTATTCTCTTCTTAGAATCGATGACTTGTTTGACCAACTTCAGGGTGCCAGTTATTTCTCTAAGATAGACCTCAGATCCGGCTATCATCATCTCAGATTTAGAGAATGTGACATCCCAAAAATAGCTTTCCGTACTTGGTATGGTCACTTCAAATTTTTAGTTATGTCCTTTGGTCTTACCAATTCCCCAGTAGCTTTCATGGACTTGATGAACCGCAAGTTCAAGCAGTACTTGGACATGTTCGTCATAGTCTTCATAGATGATATTTTGGTCTATTACCACACTGAGCGAGATCATACAGACCATCTCAGAATAGCACTTAAGACTCTCAGAGATCATCAGTTATTCACCAAATTCAATATGTGCAAATTTTGGCTAAGGTCAGTAGAATTCCTTAGTCATATCATTTTCAGTGATGGCATTAGGGTAGATCCTCAAAAGACCAAAACTGTAAGAAACTACCCTCGCCCTATTTCTCCATCAGATATCAGGAGTTTTTTGGGTTTGGCTTGCTATTACAGATGGTTTGTTAAAGGATTGTTATCTATTGAATCCCCTATGTTCAGATTGACTCAGAAGAAAGTAAAGTTCCAGTGGTCAGATCCTTGCGAAAAGAGTTTTCAGGAATTGAAGACTCAAATCACCTCAGCTCAAGTCTTAGCTCTTCCAGATGGTTCAGATAGGTTCGTAGTGTATTGTGATGCATCCAGAGTAGGTTTGGGTTGTGTCCTCATGCAGCATGGTAAGGTCCTAGCCTACGTCTCCAGATAGCTTAAACCCCATGAGAGGAATTATCCTACTTATGATCTTGAGTTAGCAGCCGTAGTCTTTGCCTTAAATATTTGGAGGCATTATCTTTACATAATTGATGTATTTGTTTTCATAGATCATAAGAGACTTTAGTATGTCTTTTCTCAAAAAGATCTCAATCTTCGCCAGAGAAGGTGGTTAGAGATTTTGAAAGATTATGACATGAGTATCCTCTATTATCCAGGAAAGGCCAATGTAGTGGCTGATGCTCTCAGTAGACTCCTTATGGGTAGTGTTTCTCATGCTGAGGATCGTAAGAACAAGTTAGCTCAAGAAATACACTAGCTTGCTACACTAGGCATTCACTTAGTCGATTTTTTAGAGGGTGTTGTATGTGTTCAGAGTAGTTCAGAATCATCTCTAGTTTTTGAGGTGAAAGAAAATCAAGATAGGGATCCCATCCTTTTCAAGTTAAAAGAGTCAGTTCAGGATCAGAAAATAGAGGTTTTCTCTCAAGGAGGAGATGATGTTCTTTGTTGTCAGGGTTGTCTTTGTATTCTAGACGTAGATGACATAAGGCAGTGAATTCTTACAGAAGCATAAGGTGCGCGCTACTCTATTTATCCAGGGGCCATAAAGATATACCATGACTTAATGGAGATCTATTGGTGGAGCAGGATGAAAAGAGATGTTACAAAATTTATGGCTAAGTGCTCTATATGTTAGGAGGTTAAGATAGAGCATCATAAGCCTAGTGGGTCCATGCAGGAGTTTAGTATTCCTATCTGGAAGTGGGAAGTTGTGAACATGGACTTCGTGTTGAGTTTGCCTCAAACTCATCATCAGTATGATTCAGTTTGGGTCATTGTAGATAGGATGACTAAATCAGCTCATTTCCTTCCGGTTCATACCTCTTATTCAGCTGAGTATTATGCCAAACTCTACATCAAGGAGTTGGTCAGATTGCACGGTGTTTTGTTATCTATTATCTCAGACAGAGGTACCCAGTTTACCTCTCATTTCTGGAAGCATTCCAAAAGGGTCTTGGTACCCAAATTCATCTCAGTATAACCTTTCATCCTCAGACAGATGGTCAAGCAGAAAGGACCATTCAGAAATTAGAAGATATGCTAACGGCGTGTGCAATTAATTTCAAGGGAAGTTGGGATGACCACTTGCCTTTGATTGAGTTTATATACAACAACAACTATCATTCTAGTATTCAGATGGTTCCATTCGAAGCTCTCTATAGTAGGAGATATAGATACCTGATTGGTTGGTTCCAAGTTAGTGAGGCCTCAGTCATAGGGCCTGACTTGGTTTTCGATACCTTAGGGAAAGTCCAGTGGATCAGATAAAGACTCCAGGCTGGTCAGAGCCAATAGAAGTCTTATACAAATGTTTGTAGAAAAGATCTCAAGTTTGAGATTGGTGATCATGTCTACTTTAAGATCTCTCCTATGAAGGGAGTGAAGAGATTCAGCAAGAAGGGAAAACTTAGTCCCCGATATATCGGTCCCTTCAAGATTCTCAGTCATTTTAGCAAGGTAGCTTATGAGCTCAAATTTTCTTCAAATATAGCCTTAGTTCATCCAATCTTTCATATCTCTTTTCTCAAGAAGTGCATAGGTGACCCATTAGTCGTATTCCCTATTCAGAGCATCGATGTTCAGAACAGCCTCTCTTATGAAGAGATTCTAGTCGAAATCCTAGACTATCATACTTATAGATTGAGGAACAAAGAAGTCCCTCTAGTTAGAGTTCTTTGGCGAAATTAGTCCATCGAGGGAGCTACTTGGGAAGTAGAAGTAGATATGCGTACCAAGAACCCTCACCTTTTCCCCACTAACTCAGATCAAGCTCAAGGTAATAGTTCTCCTTAAGCTTACTCAGTTTCATGATTAGTGTGCATCACTAGCTTAGTATACCATGATAATCTTGGTATCAAGTACCACCGCATATTTAGTCATGCATTCATGTATCAAATCAGTTATATAGTTATGCATCAAACATGCATTCTTATTGTGAGAAAATTTAGTTCTTCAGAACTTTCAGTTATGCAATTATGAATCAGTTACGCATGCATCAGATATGTATGTTTAGTATGTTATGTTTAGCTTATCAGTCACGTCCATCATGAGATCATGTTCCATTTATTCATGTTCAGCTAATTGGTTCCCCTCTCAGTCAGTCTTATTCAAGAACAAATGTTCTCAAGGGGGAGATATTGTAATACCCGTGCTTTTTATAAGCTCAAAAATCATCTCAAGGATGTTAGAACTTGCTTCGAAATAAGAATTAATTCTTATACAGGTGTTATTTCCATAATTTTCATTTTCTATAATGTGGGAAATTGAATAAGATTTCCATCAATATATAATTCGCCCAAATCTGACACCCGGGAGAAGAGTTAGGTTCTTTTTAGTGAGACAGTGTTTGACCTGAGCCTTCAGCGCATCGCGGAGATAGCTCAAATGGTAATTGTAAAATTCCAGTGTTGCTCCATGATACTGGTACGTCATGCCAAATTTCCAGGTTGTAGACAAGGTGGCAACGCGATAGATCCATGTCGAGCCACCATGCAATTTCTCAATTGTCAATTTCCAGTGACATGGTGCAATAACACCGCGTCGCGCCAAGGGCCCAATTCGAGAAATTTTACTAAAAATTTAATTATGTGTCTAGGGATAAAAGGATCAATTTCCCCCCTATATAAGCTTCCAAACATGGGATTTAACCCTTATTCATCCAAAATATTGATGTTTTTTTCAAATACTCTCAAGAACTCAAGCTAGGGTTTTCATAGAAGGTCCAATTTCAAGAAGGTTTCACCATCAATCTTCATGAAATCATGATCTAAGGTATGCATAGTGTTCATTCATGCACTCCTTTCATCCATGAAGTTCAAGAATTCCTTTTCTAAACTCAAGTTATGGATTTTCTATAGGTTTTCATGTTTTGGCTGCTCATGTTCATGTTTTATAAATGTGAAATTGAATTCTACTCCATGATTGTTGATAGTTTCTATGTTCGTTTAATTACTATAGCCATAGATTCATGCAACCCTAAGATTTAAACCCTTGAATGATGAAATTAGAATTGAATAATGATGTTTATATGTACCATGCCTGTCATATGTTTGATTAAATGCCTAGATGAAGGAATATTGTCTAACTAGCATGATATCATGAAATCCCTATGTATGTACAAGTTCATGCCTATTACATGTTTGATGAAATGCTCCTATCAGTGTAGTATGTATTATGATGTTAGTCAAGTCTTCAAGTAAATTATGATATGTCAGTTTCCTTCTATCGAGTCATGGGGGTACTTGTACCTGAAATATTAGCTGTGTGCCTGAGCCATGTCATTTTTTCATGATACTCTTCGTCAAGCTATGAACTCTTAGACTTCAAATAGTTTTATGACTCAGGAAAAATCTCCATGATCTCATGACTCAGTCAGTTTTCAGTAGTATTCCATCATCCATGGAAATTCAGTAACTCAGTCCATGCTCAGTTCAGTTCAGTAATCATGTTCAGTGTCCGTTCAAATAGGAGTACGAATTAGAACCATGTGAACCCAATAATGGGGACTCACCTATTATATGAGGGTCTGATTCCTAGAAGCAATCCTTGCATTCCAGAACTATGTAGCCATCATAGGTTGACACATCGTATCCTGCTATATGAGGGTAGATAAAAGTGGCATAACTTGTTATGTGAGGGTTCCCACCATTCTCACTAAAGTTACTTGTTATATGAGGGTTACTCACATATTGTGCTTACCAGTGGCACGGTATTGACACCCTTCCAATCAGGGCATAGATTGAACCCCAGCTCAGCAATTATAGCACATTTGGGGCATGTCAGTTAGATACTACTTGCCACAGTTTCATGTTATTGAATTAGGACTTTCAGATTCAGTCAATCAATCTCATTAATAGAACTCAGATAGTTTTTTAGATTTTAGAACTGTCAGATACAGTTAACTCAGATACAGTATGGAACTCAGATAGTTCCATCAGATTCAGGATTGTCAGCTACAGTCACTTATGTTATTAGTATTATTCAAATATAGTACTTTATGTTATCAGTTTATCTGTTGCTAGCATGTCACATTATCAGTATACAGACTCAGAAATCATGAAATTATGTTGTCAGTTACAGTCACGTATTTGTTCATGTATTTTCACGTTCAAGTTAGACAGTCATTTAGCATTATTCATACATGTGAGCCATTGCATATAGCCTACCTCACATGTATACTTAGTACATATGTACTGACATATTTGCGCTATAGTGCTTTCTTTTTATGTTACACCATAGGTTCAGAGACACCAGTTCCAGATCAGCAGTAGATTCCAGATTCAGCAGTCAGAGTAGAAGTGAGTCCTCATCCTTCAAGGACATTATGATTTTCTAGTATCTCATTGCTTATATTATTAGTTGGAGTTAGTTGGGGATATGTCCCATCAATTCCTTATTCAGATTCTTCAGACAGTAGAGGCTTTTAAACTAGATGCAGACTAGATACAAACTATTATGTTTTAGACTTCAGTTTTGTTTTGGGAATTTAATTACCCCACACAAATGTTACATTATTCAGTTATGTTCATGATTGAACCTTATGGCCTTTTAGTGTATGTTTCCTTATTGTTATGTTATCTTATGCAGTATACAAGTATAAATATTAGTCATGTATTAGCTTGTGGTCCTTCGGGGACATGAGCACTATGTAGCATTCCGGTTCAGCAAATCGGGTCATTAAAGGATGTTTACTAATTCTAATATAATTATTGATACATGATATAGAAACATTTAATGACACATGAGGTATCTATTCCTAATAATTGACAAACCTTCCCAGGGAATAGATTAGGGACCAGGTCCATGATCATCAAATATTTGGAAGTCATTTGTATAGCTGTTGACTATATTTTTTCTGTAGAAAAGCTGGTGGAATAGCAGTAGAGGAGCAACACATTTTTAATCTCGACCAATGAGAAATATATAAGGTTTTCCCTCCCATTTTCTTTATATATACAGATCATTATGTGGGAGAAAACCATAACTTTGTACAATCAAAATTTTGTCATCTTCTTGCAAAGCCACCACAAAGTTCAATCAAGAAAAAAAATAAACAATCACGGGACTAGATTGCTACAACGAAATATGTCTTTAGGTCTAGGTTGTTGAGTCTTTTTATTTTGCTAAATTATAAATCAATTCTTTTTATTTTTCTAAATTGTAAATCTACTCCTATTTTATAAAGGATACTAGATATTGAACTTGTCAATGTTCTTAGGTTGTATCGCATTAACTAGATTTAGTTAGTTGAATCAACTGTGTTTAGTCAAGTTTTGATTTTCATCACTTGTTTGATGTTTTCTTTGGTAGAGTTTCCTAGGTGCGTCAACTAGAGGAAGTTGCTAAAGAGAGCTAGAGTTAGCCAAGTTGTGGTCAACTAGAGTTAGTTGACATTGGAGACTATAATAGAGTTATTATAGTGTTGCTCTTGTTAAATCTATCACACGGGTGGGGGATTAAGATTTTAATTCCTCGGTTTCAAGAGGTTGTAATCTTAAAGTTGTTCTTGTTTTAGTGAAGTTGTTGAGATATCTTACTGTGGTAGGTTGTGGTTTTACTCCCTTGAGCAAAGAGGTTTCCACATAAAATTGTTGTGTCTTTTACTCTCTCTTTTCACGTACATCACTATTCAGTTCTTGTTGGTTAAGTCTGTTTGGGACCAAGTCCCAAAGTTGGAGGGTAACTCATGTGAACTCATCATCAATATTATTAACTTGAATATTATAAATAATTTTAAAGTTTAACCTGAATTTAAATATTAAATTTACATCAGAAGATCCCCCATTTTTAGTCACACATAGGTGCTCATGTTACTATTTTAGGACCGATAATATCATAATACCTTATTATAATTTATTCTATGTTAATGTTACAACCATTGAAAGTTTTTCAAAAAGTTGTAAATCTCAGCTAGAGTGAAATTAACAAGTTTTAATCATTCAAAAAAAGGCTAAACATTAGGTACAATTATTGAAATCACAAATTTAGCAATTTCCTCCCATTTTAACATTAATGCAATTAGGATCACTCAGTCTTCACTCGTATAAACAAAAACCAAGATTGTTGGGAGTTCGACAACAAAATAATCTTTACTTTATTTTTAAGGCAATTTGTGGATCGTAATGCCCATTATTTTAATGGATATAAATATCCAAACCAACAACTGGTAATGTTAAACAAATATCAATACTTATCACCCAAATTTAGGATAATTCCCCACAAACAAATAATCCCACAATATCAAACATAGCGTGTTTACATCAAATTCAATCCAACACAATTTTACTCAATAATCATTATTCCAAGGATTGTTTCTTACGAATCTAACAAACTAACTAACCCTAGGTCATGTAATTTCGAATAAAATTCTAATAAAGGATGAAAATTTAAGTTCTTACCTTAATAGAACTAGCGAATTTCAGAAACTTTATAAACAAAGTGAAAAACATGAGTGATTAGCAGTGAAAAATCTTAAGGAAACAGTAACCTAATGGTGATGGTAGTGGTTGTTTGGTTGAATTCAAGAGATTTGGGAGGAGTTATGATTAGATTAGTATTGTATAGAGTAATTAGGGGAGAAAAAAAATTGATTTTTGCACTCTAATGGTAGGAGGGAGTTATTAGCCAGCTGGAATTGAAAGAAAATAGGCATTAGGTAGAAGATTTAGAGTTTTCAAGATAGGAGTAAAGGAATCAAGCCAGTTATCTTTTAATTTTTAAAAAGTTAAATGTAACGACCTGTTCCATAGGTACCAAAATTATTTCGTCAAGGTATACCGATATCATTTATCATGGGTAGGATGAATACTTTGGTATACAGTGCATTATTTATGAATTAAGGTCTTACCAATTTACTCTGGGCTAAGTTCAAACTAGGGTCAATTTCAAACAATCACCCCTCTTAGAATATAAATATTTAAGGTCTCAAACACCCATTAACGATCTTTGAGTCTTCTTTTCAAGTCTACTGATCATTCATTAATCTGACATCAGAGTAAAAAGTTATGACCATTTTACTAAAGAGTATTCTGGGAAAAAATTAAGGTTACCGTAGCGGGATCAGGCTGCTATTAAAGAAATTTCCTACTATAGCAAGACAACAACAATTTATAAGCTTAATTTGATAGTGTTTAGTCCAGAAACTCTACTATTTCATCTCATCCCTAGAAGGGTGATTTGCACAATATTAGTGTGGAAATTCATCACTGAGATAAGACTTTTACTTCTTTTTAATGTTGATAAATTTGTTCATCTTCTAGAATCATTAGAACAAGAGATATAGTGAAATTCTTGTGGTCTAGAACCCTAGGTACATAAAATTATTGGTAAAATCTATGGGTATTTTCATTTTCCCCTAGAATTGATTTTAGTTTATAAATTAACTCCTCCTTGTATAAAATTATGGTTCAAAAATATGAACTTTGATTGTTGAGGACCTTAAATTCTATTAAAATGAGACCTTTAGATTTAAAACTCCATTATTAGAGGTGGGTTGAGTATGATAAAGCTAGTTAGTAGTTATTTAACCCTTATGTATTGTTTTACACCAAGGTAAAATTAGTTTATTTGGATTCCCAAAATTTGAAGAGTAATTGACTAATTACTCTTATGCTTCTTGTTTATTATAAGGTTTAGCCTTCAGAGATATGAAGAAAAAGGAAGATCATCAGTGGTATATCTTACTTATTACAAGAATTTGGCTCCCAGGTAGGCTAGATTTAATGTGCAGTAAATCTTGTTAAATTACATGATTATACTATAATTTGATGGGAGATTTCATATTTAGGCATGCGAGCACAGTTAATGGTTGGTAATAATAAAAATAAAGAGCAAGGATGAAATCTAATTTTGATTTAATTATTATTTTGGGGAAATCTTATTGATTTTGTAGATTATGTGTTAATTATGATAATTCATGACAATATTTATATGTTGGTGTCCAGTTATGGGACTATGAGTTGAGAAAACTAGAAACTAGTAGTTATGGAGTTTTCTAGAATTGAAAGGTATTGATCTAAATTGATTAGCAAAAACGATAGTGAATAATTGAAAAGTTTGGTTGAATTGTTGGCTTTGTTATCATAGTGTCACGACCCGAACTAGGTCCTAGTCATGACGGTTATCTCAAAATCACTATGAGACGGAGGCCACCCCCTTTGCATAACACCTAGAACACAATAAAGATAGACAACAAAAGACAACCATATATAGAATAAATGTAGATAATAGAAAGATAGTCTAAGAATAAAAACAGACATCCAACCCATAGTTGTCCATAATAACCTCTAAACCCAGAGTATCAAACTAAGTCGGGACATGCCTCCGACTATGACTACAAAGAATTCAAAAGTACTATGACAATAAAGAAAGAATAATAAAATGATAAGGCCTTTTGAAGGATGGAGGCTCACTACTTCAAAGAACCTCAACAAGTGTGTTCAACCACCTATGCTGCACAGGAGCAAAAAAAACCCTTTGGACCCTGCACTATTAAATAATGTATCATCCAGGGACGACCAGTGGGATAAACACTGGCATGTAACTCAGGGAATAAGGATAAAATAATGCAATTACCAAAATCCATTCGTAAACCATATGCACCATATTCATATACATATGTATAGGATTCTAGGATAGAGACAAGGGTTATTAACATGAGATTTAATGATTTAACCTGAACTCTATAGCTCGATCCATCATAAAGGCACCCATGAGATATATGGCTCCAGCTCCCCGTGCTGGAAGGGCCCTACTATGTGCTAGCCATACGAGTTAAGGAAAAGTCGATTGAAAACATAAATAGACCAAAGAAATAGCCATCCTAAATTATATATCAATTGTGCACCAAGCACACAGTCATATAGACCCTTCACAACGAGCTACACAATCCCATTTAAGCTCAAATTAAAATAATTTGCACATAAACCAATCCTTTAGCCTAGGATTTATTCATTAAGACATTTACCACTTGTTATCGTCATACAGTTATGCTCACAAGCTAAATTAAATATGCAAAACAATCCACATAACCACATTGACACCTAAGTTCCATTTAAAATCCAAACCATGGCTAACAAGACCATCCAAATTAATTTTTATATCTATTTATCCATTAATGTAGTGCATTGTATTCAAAAATAAGTTAAACCATACAATTTTCCATATTCAATATCAAGTTCACAAAGTGGATTGAGGAATACAATTATCAAGCCAAAATTCCATCAAGTTGGGGAAACCTATGTCCCCTATTCCAACCATGTATACCATGCACCAATTAAATCCCCAAAACTTCAATTTAAAGTTTGAATAATCAACATAGAATATGGGACAAGTAATTCAATCAGTAATAATAAAAACTCCTCAACCCAATTTCCAAACTCATAATATTGTAATCACATAAAATCCATTAAATTAATTGCACCATGCAAGATTAAAGTTAGGGAAAGAGAAACATGCCTGAAATACAAGTCAATTCAAAGTTTGGAGCTCGGATGATGATTTCTCTATAAAACCCTTAAATGTTCTTGGGTTTTGAGTTTAAGAGAGAAAGAGGATGATTTAATCTTTGAATACTAAAGAGAATATGGTTATTTTATGTTTAAATATCGTACAAGGGGTAAAAATACCAAAAGCCCCTCACCTAAGTGGAAAAAATAAAAACTGGATAAAATTAAAATTCCAGGGGTGCACACCAATATCGTAGAGGTTAGCCTCTGTACCACGCTAATATCTTGGAGGTTAACCTCTGTGACATGGCCTTATCGCTGAGGCTTACTGCCTCGGGGTCTCAAAATGACCCCGACTCCCATGCAAAATATTTAAAACCTTTTCAAAAACCCCTTTAATATTTCTATACATAATTCAAGTAAAAACCTGACATTATGTATGTGGGAGGGTAAAAAATAAATTGATCAAAATCTTAAGAGATCTTACGTTATCGCTTCCCTAACCCTTAGGACCATTCATCCGCAAATGATGAGTTAGGACACTTTTAGAACAATAATAACAAGAATACATTAGAATCAAATAACAAATTTGAATTGTAACAAGAGGGAACAAGGATCATAACTTACACACTCTCATCTAACGCGGGTAACAAGAATAGATACTTGGCCTTCATATCTTCCTAAACTTCCTATATAGCCTCTTTTACCTTTTGATTTCTCTAATGAACCTTAACTGAGGCTATATCCTTGGTCCCTAACCTATGCACTTGGATATTCAATATTTCAATCGAGACTTTCTCATATGATACAGAATTTGTAACACCAACATCGTCAACAGGCACTATCAAGGAAGGATCACCCATACACTTTTTTAGCATGGATACAAGAAAAATTGTATTAATCAAAGCTAAACTTGCAGGTAAATCTAACTCATAAGTAACATTCCCAATTCGTATCTAAATTTGATATGGACCAATGTAATAGGGACTGAGCTTGCTCTTCTTCCCAATCCTCATAACTCCCTTTATGGGAGACATCTTTACAAATACCCAATCATTTACTTTAAACTTTGATTCTCTTCATCTCACATCATCATAGGACTTTTTGCAACTCTGGGCAGTCTTAAGTCTTTCTCTAATCACTTTTACCATTTGTATGGCTTGGTGAACCAAGTCAGGACCAAACAACCTAGTCTCACCTACCCCATAACACCCAATACGAGACCTATACCTCTTACCATAAAGACCCTTTAAAATAGCCATTTGGATGCAAAAATGGTAACTATTATTTTATGCAAACTCAATAAGAGGAAATAATCAACCCAATTACCTCTAAAATTAATCACATAGTCCCTTAAAATATCCTCCCAAGTTTGAATAGTATGATTTGCTTATCCATGCGCTTAAGAGTAGAAAGTAATGCTAAGGTTCACCTGAGTACCCAAACATTTTTGAAATGAATGCTAGAAGTGAGAAGAAAATTGCATACCTCATTCTAAAATAATGTACACTAGATTACCATGCAACTTCATAATCTCTTGAATGAACAACTTAGCATAATTATCTCGAGTAGTTATTTCTCATAGGCAAGAAGTGAGTTGTAATATCCCACATTTTTGAACTAAAAATCAAACCATTATTTCTACGTGTGTAAGATCTAATAGAAAATATTTCTATTATCCTCGTTTTTAAAGTTCTTTCGAGGTGAAAATCATCATTGGAGTCACTTAGAGCAAAGTTAAGCTAAGAACATTTGATTCGACTAAATCTTCGTATTCAATTTTACAAGAGTATACTTTGAACGTGTATAAATTTTGATACAAGTAGAATTTTTCAGTGGAGAGACACAAAAAATTATAGATAATTGAGTCAGTTTTCCAAAGATACCAATTTCGCCTTAATTCGATACTCGAACAAAAAATTATAGCCATTTTTGTGAGAGAGGCAGTGAGGTTGCGTGATTAGCCTGTGGCGCACGCTCCATTCCACCCCTGAGGTAGCCTTCGATAGAAAATGCAGCGCACTCTCCATTTTGGTGCTCCAGATCCCACAACGCACGCTCCATAGCATGCTCCCTTATTTTTTAGTTTCTATATCTGTGTATTTGAGGCTAATTGGGTCATTTACCTCACCCAAAACCATCCAAAACAAAAGATTTAAGCCCTCAAAGAGCATTTGTTGCATCATAATTCTCTTCTCCTCTTCAAGAAAACCCTAAACCCTCAAAGATCAAGAATCAAGCTCTTAAGTTAAGATTTTAAAGAAACTCAATCAAGATTCGGGTTCTATCATTTGAACTAAGTAATTTGAGGTAAGTGGGGTTATCCTAAAATTTATGAACATATTTAAATTGTTTTAGTAAGTTTCAAAATTATGAAATCATATATTCATGAAGGGTTTTGAGAATAATTTAAAGAATATGCATTATGAATCCTTTTCAATGATATAATGTTTTGGTCTTGAAGCCTTCCCCTAAATTTGATTTATACTCGTATACAAGTATGTATGTATTTTTGTGTTTGAATGTTGAATTCAGAGAATGAACATCTATAATCCCTCTTTTGTTATAAAGCGCCTTATTTTCATATGTTATGAATTATTCACTTGCATATTGAGAAGCATAATACAAATGCCTTTATTATTGTTCAAGGATGTGATATTGATTATGAACTGCAGAAATTTTTTTTCTTATTTCTATAAATGAATATTGATGATTTAAAGAAGTGGATGGTTTGATGCAAAGTGACTGGCCACTATATTTTTAAGAATTGAAAGATGAGAATCTTTGTATAAGTTGTCATATATTTTGAATTACACATCCTCTTGTACTAGTTAATTAATTTGAGTGGTCCAAAAAACATGATTTGAATATGAAGGGCTGTGGAATTGATATGATACGAATGACTAGTAAGTTTGGGTATGACGATACCCTGCGAAGATATTCCCTTAAGATTTTAAACATTTAATGATTTTGTATATGAAGAATGATGTTTAAAGAACTATAATATTTCTTAAAGAAAGGTAGATAGTTACTCGAAGAAGGCATTTGAGTGTAAGGGCTCATTATAGAAAACTGAGTTTTGCTAATTCGGGTGATATGATAGGCTAATGCCAATGTATACTTATCCTTGATACACTGGTATACTATAATATTTATTTGGACTTCAATCCTTTTGGCAAACTTGGATTGGGGTCTTGGCCGCCGAGTCAAGGGCGAATTCCATATAGCTTGCGAGATTGTAGAAATGTTGTCTGTACCATCTATCTTAGATGTAAGTTAAAAAGAGAGTCATGATTTTAAAAGAACATTTCAAAGTCTTTTAAGTATGCCCATATGTTTTATTATATTGTATGTAAAATATTTCATAAATTTCTCTCACTTATGTTATATAAACATATGTTATTTTGGATTGCTCTGCGTACCAGTACATCTGTATTGACCCCCTATATTTTAGAATTCGAGGAACAGTTTTGGGTCCCATTAAAATGTAGGTTATTTGTTTGAATTTTGTAGTTAGAGAGCCTACCTTATTTCAAAAGGTCTTGGGTATTGGACATTACTATTTTTTTGTTTCATGGACCGACTGAGGGCCTTGTCCCAGTTTTTAGACGTTTATGATTCTTATATTATTAGAGATTTCACAGGCTGGTGTCGTATGTATTGAATGTTAAGACCTTTCTTTTGAATTGTTCTATTTATTTATGAGATTGGCCATGTTTTTGTATGATAATTTTCTATATTTGTTTTTTATATTTTATGAATATTGTGCATGATTACCAGATAGAAAGGGGCGCCTGGGCCTTTATGGTTTGAGATGTCCATCACAGCCAAGACCTCAGTTTAGGTCACAACAAACTTGCTATCAGAGCAAGGTTCATGGTCCCAGGGTGTCTGCAAAGTCATGTCTAGTAGAGTCTTACTTATGGGTTTGTTGTGCACCATACTTATAATTAGAAGGCTACCAAGCATTTAGGAGTTGTTTCTTATTCTTTCATATTCTAGTTCATGCTATAGGGTTGTCCATAAGAAAGTTATCTAAATTCCTTCCTTATTCTAATTTCATGGGCCATACGTCATTGTCAAGGCGATACAAGTCTAAGAGTCTAGCTCCTCCAGCGATGTAGTTCTCTCTGATTGAGTTATCAATAAAGTTATGAGATAGAACAAGGACTTGAGAGAAGTCCATTAGTGTTTCAAAGCATGTTGACTGGAGTGTATACCTTTATCCTAATAAAATTGTGATTTTTAGCCTATGGTACAAAATGTATTCAACCCTGTTTCAAAATTCCTATTACATATGCCATGCTTAAGGGTATTGATGTTTAGAGGAATGTTGGAACTATATTTCATCCCAAGTAATAGTAAATCTTAAAATATGATGAACTATTGGTAGTGATATGGCTAAGAAGTTGGTGATGTGAAGTCACAAGGTTAGAAGTCAGAGTGAGGGTGACGTTTGTGTGAATAAATAGTTTTAGTTGAATAATCATGGATTAAAGAGTGGGTTGCCATTTTAGTGATAGATTGAAGTGGTAGCAATAATTATAGATTGTATGGTAGTTTATAAATGAAGTGGCTAGCTAAGATTATTAATTATTCAAAATAGGGAAGAATCTCAGAATGGATAGCTATGATGGTTATAGAAATCTCTTGTAGGTTGTTAATGAAAACGGTTAGATTAGCCAATAAGTTATAAGTAAAGAGTCATTGCTGTATATGGAATTTTGAAGGTAGTTGTGATGTATGCATGAGTAAGTAACTATGATGTGAGAAAATGGAATATGTTGATAGGATCGTAATGGGTTATAATATAAGGTTAAGATCGACTATCCCAATTATATGACTTTACCCTCTTGATTTTCCTTCCTATAGTAGCTATAAACTAGTACTTCATGTAAGGAGGTATGTAGTAGATTTTGAGGTGTAGTAGTAATGTCGTGCAGAGGATAAACTTATGGTCCATAGTTAAGTGAAATATGAGACTTAAGTTGATATTTCAATTCGATTGACCAGTATACTATATGGCATACCTCATATGATTGGAGTTGTTAGACAATAGGCTTGAATTTTAGATGTAAAGTGTAGTGGTGAGAGTAGTAGCTCGAGATTAATAATTCATATTATGGGAATAAAGTTATAGGCTTGATGTAATGTTTAAAATAGCCTAGGTTGGCAATTTGCAGAATAAGGAGTGGAAAATTATGATATATATAGATATATGTAGTCATAAAGATTAGTGCTAAGAGTGATAAATTGTAGTTGAGTTATAAAGTGGATAAGGGTGTAAGTATGTAAGAATAAGTTGCACCCCCTCTCTCCCCAGTAGTATGGTGCTAGGTAAGATTGTATTGTATAAGTGTCGTATATACCTAGTTCATGTTCTTGAATTTTGTAGTATGGAAAAGAGTAAGGAGTTTTTGTGTGATGTTCCTTAGAGCTGAATTAAGGAAATATAGGTAGGTAGTATGTGCCTTTGGTATAGTCTTAAAAATTTATCATGATGTAAGTTATATGATTAACGGTCTAATGTTAGAATATTAAGTAGTGGAGAGTGAATTTTTATATGATAAGGGGTAGGGATATATATGCTCATGAGAGTGTGAGTTGTAGGGTGATGGATATAGAGGCTAGTGAAAGTTAAGAGTAACATTTTCAAAAAGTAAGGCCTTCAAAGTATAGCTTACCAGGGAGAGTTTAGAGTTTATGTATATTATGATATCCCTTTTGTGTTGAGGGTTGTGGCTATAGATTTGATGTGAGGTTGTGTCCGCGAGTATAGGATTGTGACTTTGATCAAAGAGGGAAACAGTGAATTAATGTAGTTCCCGAATTTTCTCAGTGTGGTAAGTTGTGGGGAGGAGTCATGATAATCCTATTCCTCCTCTAGCATAGTCCCCTTAAATTTAGAAGGTTATCTGCTAATGTCTTACATCATCTGTTCAAGTCATGCCTATGCCTATGGTTCGAGTTCTCTATGTAACTAATGTCAAGTCTTGACCTCCAAACTAAAAGAAATAATATCCCTCACGGGTCCAATATTCAAAGTATCCAATCTCTTGTTATGTCGTTCATGATCCATAAATCTATGTCCCAAATCATGCTTAGTTCTAAGGAACTATGTTTTCATATGTGACTGATTCATTTTTATGTAGAGATTAGCCAGAGTGATAGGGTTTATGCAAATAAAATCAAGACCAATAGCCTCAAGTAGGAATCCTTGTCTCAATCACTGACTTTATAAAGTCGGACCTAATGTTATACAAATCATGAGGTATGTGCACCCGTATTTCTCACTGTAGTCTATCCTAAGAAATCACGCTGTGTGGTTTTTATGTCGAACGACACTTTACTTCTTATCCAGACACTTGATATCTGAAGCGCTTCGTGTCTATTCTGTTGTATCTTTACCTTATGTCCCAGCTTAAGTAGATCTATGAATATGAGTTATGATTGAGTAGTATTTCTCCCATTCATGATGCTTATGCTTGGGTCCCTCAATAACCCTTTTTATGTTAGTATAATAGTGGTTGTGGAAGTGCGGTGATGTTTTAGGTAGGAGAGTTGATTCTCTTGAACGTGAATTTTTTTAAGTGATTTCTTGAGCTTTGGCCATAGGAAAATAAGGAAGAAGGAGATGAACTTTCATTATGTGAAATAGTTAGAAAGTAGATATATGGTGAAAATCTTTGTAAGAATGATTGAATTTGTTGGTCTTACTGGGGGAAATCCATGAAGTGGGTGTAGTAATGATAGTCTTGAATATTGTGGTTGATGAAAAAACAAACCAATATACTATGTGGCTAGTACTCCCTAAATTTAGAACTCAAGTGTGTTTGATGGTAGTGATAAGGCAAAATAATATTCTTAACACAATGTAGAGTACCAGGTCCCGTAGTTTAAGTTAGCACCTTGTTACTCTATGTTAGGCTTCAACATAAAAGCATTTTACAGTGGGACTCAAAATTTTTTGGTTAGATATGTGATGGTAGAAATCTAATATAGAAAGTGTGAAGTATGCTATTTAATGTTGGGGCATAGCCTAGTAGTGTCTCTAAGTTTAAGTCTATTTGTTGTACCTGGTAAGGTAGAGAATGCTTCTAATCCTATGTCCCGTGAAAACCTTATTTCATGAATAGCACCGATGTAAATTGGACTTCTTATTACCAATAAACTCATGCCTTATGTTATGATGATTATGATTCATAGAACTCATGTGAAAGATCATCCCTATGTAAAGTTTCGTTACCTCGATCTTCGTGCTTCCATGTTCACTAGGGGTTATCATGAAGTTCGTTTGATACCTTTGCATATTTCGTTGTGAAAAAATGTTCAATGCGAGATAATGTTCTTTATTCTTCACTTTTAGAGCTTCAAAAAGTCCCTTCACATCATTCAAGGATGAATGATCCCAATGGAGAGATAATGTATCACCCCATATTTTCAAACTAGAAATTGAACTATTGTTCTTACATGTGTAAGCTCTAATAGAACTTATTTCCTAGTGAGAATAAGTTTTATGATATTTATCCTGATGTTGAAGTGATTTTGAAGTGTAAAATCTTCATAGGAGTCACTTAGAGCGAAGTTGAGCTAAGAACCTTTGATTCGGCTAAATCTTTGTATTTAATTTTAAAAGGGTCTACTTTGAACGTGTATAACTTTCGATACAAGTAGAATTTTGCAACTCAAGACCAACCAAATTATTTATAATTGAGTCAGTTTTTCAATAATACCAATTTTACCTTAATGCGATACCCGACTGAAAAGTGATGGCCATTTTCATGAGAGAGGCAGTGAGGTCACGCGATTAGCCCACGGCACATGCTCCATTTCACCCATGAGGGATCCCGTGATATAGCCTGTGGCACACACTCTATTCTAGCACTCCAGAGCCTACATCGCACGCTCCATAGCAGGATCCTTTATTTTTTAGTTCCTATTTCCACGTATTTGAGGGCAATAGTGTCATTTACCTTACCCAATACCGTCCAAAACACAAAATTTAAGCCCTCAAAGAGCTTTTGTTGCATCATTATTCTATTCTCCTCTTCAAGAAAATCCTAAACCCCCAAAGATCAAGAATTAAGCTCTTAAGTCAAGATTTCAAAGAACGCCAAACAAGATTCGAGTTCTATACTTCGAACTAAGTAATCTGAGGTACATGGGGCTGTCCTAAACTTTGTATGCATATTGAAATTGTTAAAGTAAGTTTCAAAATTATGAAATCATATATTGATGAAGGGTTTTGAGAAGACTTTAATGAATATACATTATGAATCCTTTTCAATGATATAAGGTTTTGATCTTGAGGCCTTCCACTAAATTTGATTTGTACTTATATATAAGTATATATGATTTTTTGAGTTTGAATGTTGAATTGAAAGCATGAACATTTATAATCCCTCTCTTATTATAAAGCTCCTTGTTTTCATATGTTATGTATTATACACTTGCATATTGAGAAGCATGATACAAATGTCTTTACTATTGTTCAAAGACTTGATATTGATTATGAACTGCAGAGAGGGTGTTTTCTTATTTATATAAATGAATATTGATAATTTAAAGAAGTGCATGGTTTGGTGCAAAGTGACTGGCCACCATATGTTTAAGAAGTAAAAGATGAGAATCTTTGCATAAGTTGTTATGTATTTTGAATTACAAATCATCTTGTATTGTTTAATTGATTTAGGTGGTTCAAATAACATGATTTGAATGTGAAGGGCTGTGGAATTGATATGATACGAATGACTTGCAAGTTTAGGTATGACGATACCCTGTGATAATATGCCCTTTAGATTTTAAACATTGAACGATTTTGTATATGAAGAATAATATTTAATGAACTACAATAGAGCCTAAAGAAAGGTTGATGGTTACCCGAAGAAGGCGTTTGAGTGTAAGGCCTCATCGCTGGAAATCGAGTTTTAGCGATTCGGGTTATATGATTGGCTAATGCCAATGTATACTTGTCCTTGAGACACTTGTATACTAGATTAGTGATTAGGACTACAATCCTTGCGGTAAACTTGGATTGGGGGCTTAGTCGTCGAGTCAAGGAAGGATTCCATATAGCCCATGGGATTTTAGAAATGTAGGGCATACCATCTATCTCATAAGAAAGATAACGAGAGAGTCATGATTACAAAGGAACGTTTCAAAGTATTTTAAGTATGACCATGTGTTTCCATATATTGTATGTAAAATGTTTCATAAATTGCTCTAACTTATTTTATATAAACATATGTTATTTTGGATTGCTCTGTGTACCAGTACATCTGTATTGACCCCCTATATTTCCGAATCTAAGGGACATTCTTGGGGTTCCGCTAAGCTATAGATATTTTGTCCGAAATTTGCAATTGGTGAGCCTACCTTATATCGGACATTACTATTTTTTTTGTTTTATGGTCTAACTGGGGCCCTGTATTATTTTTAGACGTATATAGATTCTCGTATTGTTAGAGATTTCGCAGACTGGTTCATGTGTTTTGAATGTTAAGAACATCCTTTCAAATTGTTTAGTTTACTTATGAGATTTACAATGTTTTTGTATGATAATTTTTCGTATTTTTTATATTGTATGAACATTGTGCATGATTGGCAGATAGAGAGTGGCGCCCCAACTTTCATGGTTCGAGATGTCCGTCATGGATAGGGCCTCGGTTTAGTTCGTGATATGCGCGGACTTAATCATCCTATACACAATGACCCAAATCAATCATATAGGTTCAAAGACCGTGACAGACTCATAATGCAATCCATATTAATCATCTCTCACTTCCACATGGGCAACTCTATCTCTTAAGATATGCCACCAGACCTCAAGTGTTCAGCCTTGAATTGCAGACAAACCTTACACTTAGCCTCAAAATTTCCCGCATCTCCCTTCATATTGTTCCACTAATACATTTCCTTCAAGTCATGATACATCTTAGTTGAACATGAATGAACTGTATATCTAGACTAATGAGCCTCAATTAAAGTCCTTCCTCACTGCCCATCAATATATAGAACACACAATCTTCACTGATACCTCAGAATACCATCTCCCCCAATCTCAAAAGTCATAACTTTTTTTCGACCCATATTATCCTTAATCTGCAGAAATATAGGATCAAAAGCCTACTTCTCCTTCACCTTATCACCATGGGATGGTTTAACAACTTCTTTAATAATAACTCCCCCATCCTCAAATTCTTAGATACACTTCCAAATTAGACAACATATCAATATAATTCACTAAACCTCTCTTCGCCTTATCAATGTGGGATAAGCTTCCTATAGAAAGTATGCTAAGAGCATCAACAACAACATTAGATTTACCTGGACAGTAGTGAAGGCTCATGTCATAATCCTTGAGCAATTAAAGGCACTTTCTTTAACTGAGATTTAATTCCTTTGGGATAAACATTTACTACATGCTCTTATTATCTGAATAAATGTCTACATGCACTCCATACAGAAAATGATGCCGAATCTTCAAGTAAAAAACCATAGCCGCCAACTTTAGATCGTGAGCCACGTAATTCCTCTCATGAACCTTAAGATGCCTGGAAAAATAGGATATGACCTTATTATGCTGTATCAAAACATAACCCAGTCCCATATGAGATGCATCACAAAACACAACAAAACCATCAGTACCCTCGGGAAGTGTCAAAACTGGAGCAGAAGTCAACTTATCCATCAAATTCTCAAAACTACCCTTACAAGCATTAGACCACAAAAACTTAACCTATTTTTGAGTAAACCTTGTTAGCGAAGGAAAACTAGAAAAGAAACTCTCTATAAATCTTCTTTAATGCCCACCAATCCCAAGATGCTCCTACTGTCATTTGGAGTAATGGATCTAGGGCATTTCATAACTGCCTTAACTTTTTATAGATCCACCTTGAACTCCTTACTAAAAAAAACATGCCCCAAAAAGGTCACAACATTCAACAAAAATTCACACTTAAAAAATATCAAATATAATTTTGGTTCCTTAAGAGTCTGCAATATAACTCAGAGGTGATTGACATGATCCTTCTCACTCTTAGAGTACACCAAGATATCATCAATGAATACTATAAAAAAAAAGTCCAAAAACTGCTTGAAAACCTGATTCATAAGATACATGAACGTTGCTGGAGCATTAGTCAATCCAAATGACATAACTAAAAACTCATAATCGGTATACTCGGTTTAGAAAACAGTCTTGGGAATATCAACCTCCCTAATTTTAAACTGATTATGGACCAAACAGAGATCAAAACCAAAATATACAGCCATGTAATAGGTCATAGAAAAAAGGGTATTACCTAAATCATGCAGACAATAAACATCATAAAAGAGGAGTTGTAACATACAAATAACAACATCTCAGGATGCCTCCGATTAATAACGAGTAGCAAGTGTTGGTACTAGAAGTAGCTCCCTTAGGGGAAGGAGCTGAAGAGGTGGTGGCGAAAACATTATTAGCCTAGTACAGCTGTAACACATTGGATTCTGAACCCCAAATGCAAAATGGTGCTTGTGACCCCGAAGGACCACAAGCTAACCCATGATGATATCTGTAATTGAACACTGAATAATATCCTGTAAAATTTGTGGATAACTGGTGGAAACTTTCCATAAGGTTCAATACTTAGATAAAAATGAATAAAATATAATAATACAAAAACTAAAACAACTATCTGAAAATATTCTAGTCTGAAAAAGTCTCTAAACTATCTGAACTGTGAAGTTGATGGGATAATCCCCCAACTAACTCCATCTACTAAAAATATTGAATCTAATCCAATACAAAAATAATGAACATCCTTGAATGATAAGGACTCATTGCTAAGTCTACTACTGTTGGCTGAATCTGAACTAGTAAGGGTGCTCTGGATCCCGTGCTTCTTAACCTATGGTATAGAACACCATAACGCAAGAGAAAAGTATGCGTTATTACATGAGAATGTACTAGTATTCTAGATAATGTAAAGATGAATGCAAGGGTTTACATGAATGAACAATACTGACTAAATATCATGAGACTACTAAACGAGGATGCATGCATGAATGCATAAACTATAACTGAAGTCCTGGAAATACAAAATACTGAATTATACTAACTGGGTTTCTGATAACTAAGTTTACTGATACTGATATCTGATTGACTGAAGCTTAGATCAGTCCAATCAGCGGGTGATCTCTGAATCTACTTATAATGAAAATAATTGACTCTGTCTGAGATCAGTCATATCTAGCGGGTGATATCGATATCCATGGAACTATCTAAGTTCTTTACTGATCTAAGTGACTGTATCTAACAGTCTTAATTTCCATAATACTGATTTGAGTTCTATTCTAAAGACTGAAACTGAAAGTAAGACTGTGGGAAGTAGTCATCTAATCAACACGCCCTGAATCGGAACTGGTGGGGTCCAACCTATAACCCCAGCTGAAAGGCTATCAGTACCGTGCCACGGGTAAAGACAACTGCTATGGGGTCAGTCATAATCTAGCGGGTGACCCCTGAGATCAGTTCTGTACTAGCGGGTGATCCCTGAGTATGTCAGTCCTATCTAACGGGTGAAATCTCATACCTACACTAGCTATGTAGTTCTAAAACTGAGGAATTACTTGTAAGGATCTCAGTCCTATCTAATGGGTGAGCCCCCATCCGTCGGATCGCTCAGTGCTAAATTCTACTCCTAACTGAAAGGCTCTGAACTGATTCTTTGACTGTACTAGGCTGAGCTTAATTTGTTATAGATTATACTGATTAATAGAGCTAAATTGAGTTCACTTGGTTCTATTGAATGACAAAATACTACTGAGTTTTGAATTGATTATTGAACTGAAGCTAGAATACTACTGATACTAAGATCACTGAGATTTCCTAAGTTCTAAAACTGTCTGAGTTTTACTGATTGTTGCAACTGAGATTATCTTAAAAATTGACACTGGCTCTAGAAAGTTTGCTAAATTGTTGAGTATAAATACCCCCACGACTCGATAACATAAATAATACAAGATAGGACAACTCGTACATAACATGGCAATAGGCTATCATTCACAATACAATCAATGAGGTGACTTCTTCAAGCACTTGGAGGTCTTAAACATGTAATTGTATAGAGAGGCATGCTGTGGTTTCATAACTCATTCAATAAGGAATACACATGAATAGAAATGCATGTAACATATCATAATTCATTCACTAAGGCTTTTCAACAAGCACTTGGCATGCATGAACTTATACATAATTGGGGTTTCTTGTCAACATGCTATAATGACTCTATTTCCTTCACACAAGTATTTTATCAAGCCTATTGGAAGCATACTTTGGTCATACAACATTCAATACACCTAATTAATATGGTTACATCAATTAACATGCATCTTGTAGGGTTTATTATGATTATCATGAAATTCACCTCATACTAGAAACAAAGTTTGAAACTTTGTAACCAAAACATGAATTAAAACACAACAACATCATAAACTTCAATCTCAATTCACATAAATCATGAAAACTCATAAATAACAATCTTTATAATTTAAAAAGGGATTCTTGAACTTCTTGGTTGGAAGGAACCCAATAATCAACATCTAACATACCTGAAAATCTAGATTCTTGAAGTTCTTGAAGACTCTTGGAGGGATTCCTGAGATTTCTTTTGAAACTTGGGGTCTAGGGCTTTCTATATTTTTTGAGAGAGCGATTTATTTCTTGAGAGATGTGAGTAAATAATGAGATAATAGGTCTTTTAGGGGTTTAATGTCATGTATAGGCTGATTTGGGGTTTTAGAAAATTACCAAATAGCCCCTGAAATTAAATAACAGAATCTAAAAATCCCAATTTCTCATGTTGGTGCGATGCGGTGAAATCACACCAGCTCACTGGAAATAAGACAGTTGGAAGACTGGTTTGTGGTATGACGCAGTGGAAATCGCGTTGCCACCTTGGTTGCAAATTGGGAAGGAACCGCGATACGGTGGAATAGTGTTGGTGCACTGGAAATTGACAACTCTGAAATTGAGCTTGCGGAGGCTCATTGGATTTTGAAGATTTCCCTTTTGGCTGGGTCTGTGACGCGCTAAAGTACCAAGTGGTACACAGTCTTACTAAAATGGCTCTACTTCTTTTCTCGAGTATCGAATTTGGGCAAATTTTGTATTGATGGAAAGTTTATTCAATTTTCCACATGATAAAAAGTCAAAATCTTGAAAATACAATCACAAATAAAAAGATATTCATCTATGAAGCAACATCTTTGATATTCTAGGGATGAATTGAAGCTAGGTAGAAGTACGAGGTATTATAATATCTCTCCCTTGGGAACATTCGTCCTCGAATAAGATTGATTAAGCTGAGAATACTAGTAGGCTAAACTTATTTACTGGTCATAAGCATCTAAAACATGACTATATGACTGGAACTACTGGTATACTAAGATTTTATACTGAACATGCATATTTGATGCATGGATATCTGATTGAGATGACTCTTGAATACATGACTGAATATGCAGTGATAACTGATACTAACTTTGTAAGAACATCTAAACATGCAACTGAATGGATTTAAAGACATAAAAGCATCGGGGAATAATAGGGTATCTCCCCACTTGGGACAATATGTCCCTCTAAGAATGCTTACTTCTCTGATATACTAGGGCGATGCACAGGGCACCTACGAACTAAATCATGACTAGATATCTTGTATCTGAAACTAATGCATGACTCATAAACTGTGTTCATCTTGCAGCTACTGGGACTCTCTATCTTGGAATAATTACATTCTGAGATTCCAGATAGTATGACTAGATAGAAGGATGAGAAAACAAACTATATGGATCTGACTTTCAGACTACTAAACAGACTTGCTGGCTTTAATAACAAACTCATTCTGAAGACTTAAGCTCAAATGGGAGCGAAGGATCTAACAATGCATATCATGAAGATGGAAGCCTCACGATGTATCCGAATCTATGTTAGGGGAACTTCCCCTGACATGGCGAGTCTGGAGTGCATAAAATCTATTCTAATGCTGACCACTAGTGGTACTAGGAGTGGCACCTGCTGATGCAAATCTTTACCCCTCTAAGCCAGCACTCTGCACTCCCACAGCCAGTGACCTAGCTTGCCACATCCAAAATGTACCTCGCTTCTTTCTCTACAAGCACCTAGGTAGTTCTTACCACATTCTTCATTAAGTGGATAGCTATGCTCACTCCTCACACTACCCTGGGTTTTGGAGCCTGGCATCCCATCATGACTGACATTCTTAAAAATTGGTATGGGTATACTAGCTGAGGATAGAGATGGGACTAAATTTTTTTGACTATGCTTAGAACGATTACCACCATATGACCCTAGCTGAGTATAACTAAAACTACCTATTCTGGCCTTCTTACTTACTCTTTCTCTCTCCTTAGCTTTCTCTACCTCAATCTACTGAGCGTGCATCATCAATCTAGAAAGGTCCTTGTCTCTATTGAGCATAGAAATCCTACAGTCCTTAACCACCAACCCAGACACATAGTTCACAAACTTACTTATGCTTACTCTAGGGCCAGCTATCTGATCAGGGACATACTTAGACAAATGGTTGAACTTGAGATAATACTCCTTTACTGTCATAGAGCCTTGCCTTAGGTTTATGAACTATTCTATCTTAGCTTCTCTCATCTCTAGTGGGAAAAACTTATCTAAGAATGCTTCCTGAAATATCTGCCAAGTCATAGGAGCTGCATCTTCCCCTCTACTCTTTCTCCACATCACTACCCAATCATAAGCAATATCCTTCAACCTATAGGATGCCAACTCTATGCTCTCCTCCTCAGACACATATATAACCTAGGTGATCATCTTCGCCTCATCAAGATAAAGTTGTGGGTCCTTATCTGCCTTTAACCTAAAGAATTTTGGCGGGTTCCTTCTCATAAAGTCTTTGATTCTGGTTATGGCTAGACCTTCATCTTACTGAGGTAGGAATGCATCTTGACAGTTACCTTGAACATTAGTTGTCACAGCTTGGTCTAGAACCTAAAAAGCTGCCCGAAACTAGGGATGTGATATATTTTCATTCAAAGGATCTGTGGGCTGAGGTGGCTGGTTATCATTCCTATGGGCATTAGCTTTGCGAGGAGGTATACTCTGTAAATGAAAAAAAGAGACGGATTATACTGACAATTAACTTAAGATCATGCTTATTCTCATAACATGAATAATGAAAGAAAGAAAACTGTTCCTAAAACATCTTATAGCCTCCTATACATAAATGTGGCGCGCAACACACCTATGTACAAGACTCTACTAGATGCGACTTTCAAACTTCCTAGGACATAATTGAACCTTAGGCTCTGATACCAAGTTTGTAATGCCCTTAATTCTAAACCTCGGATGCCATACAGTGCTTGTGACCCCGAAGGACCACAAGCTAACCCATGATGATATCTGTAACTGAGCACTGAAAATCCAGATTTGTCATGCTGGTGTAATGCGGTGAAATCGTGCTAGCTCACTGGAAACTACACAATTGGGAAAATGGTTGGTGGCGCGATGTAGTGAAAATCGCGTTGCCATCTTGGTTATAAACTGGAAAGGCACCGCGATACGGTGAAATCACATTGGTGTACTAGAAATTGACAACTCTGAAATTGAGCCTTGGCGCGACGCCCCATAATTGCAGAGACTCACTGGATTTTGATGATTGCTATTTCAGCTGGCTTCACGATGCGCTAAAGTACCAGGTGGTACACTATCTTACTAAAATGGCTCTAAATCATAGCCCGAGTGTCGGATTTGGGCGAATTTGGCATCAATGGAAAGTGTATTCAATTTCCCACATGATAAAAATTCCAAATCTTGAAAATACCATTAGGAATAAAAAGGTATTCATATATAAAGCAAGATCTTTGATGTTCTAGGGATGAGTCAAGGCTAGGTAGAAGTATGGGGTATTACAACAACCTTGGCTGAAGGACAATTTTATAGTATATGACAAATCTAACCATAATTATAGATCTGATTTATCCCCTTATCACAATATCCAAGATGAAGTTGCCCAAAAAAATGACAAGGAGGGTAAGATGGGGTTGAATGAGCTCTACTAGCTTGACACTGGGAACCTTGTTCCTTTCAACCACTTCTAGCTTTAAAACGATGATCACTTCAAGGCTTAGGATAAAGAGAACTAGCATAAAAATATGAATTTTCCCAATTTTTCTTTTTAGTCCACTATCTACCATCTCTCCCACTATTCTGCTGACCTACACCCTGCCCTAAATATCTAAACTTCTTATTCTACCTCTCTATCATCTTTGTCTACTTCATTTTCTCACCATCTACCTACTACATATAAACCACTATCTTGGAGATGTCCATATTATTATTCAATATAGAAGCCTTATATTTCAATACCAAATCGCAGGATAAACCAAAAGCAAACTTTCATAATTGGGACCTCATATTAGAGACCAAAACTAAAGCATAACGAGCCAACTACTAAGACTTCAGAGCATACTCTTTGACACTCATATTCCCTTTCTTCAGATTCACAAACTCTATAGCCATAGCTTTCCTCAACTCCTAAGGAAAGAAGTGATTGAGAAAGTCACCCAAAAACTCATCCCATACTGCCTGTTCAACATCATCACCCCTTATTGTTTCCCATTCCTTATACCACTAATAAGATACATAGTTTAACTAATAAGTAACAAACTCTATACCCTCCAAATTAGTAGCATGCAACACCCTAATAATTTTCTCCATCTTATTAAATAAACCTCTGCAGATCCTCCTTAACCTTAGAGAATGTAAAGATTGTGGAATTAATCCTCATAAACGGGCCATCCCAAGTGACCATAGATAAATGAGCAACAAAATTAACATGATCATATTGATGAGACTACGATTCCACCAACTGAGTAAGCATATGAATAGACTAATGGAATTTCTCATTAGAGATATCTTTTTGAGATAACTGAGCATAAGTTTCAGCAGCCCAAAAAGCTCGAGAAGGACTAGTTGTGACTAGTGGAACTCCATATGAGGCGGTACGATTAAGAGCAGGGACCATAGACTAGGTATATACTACAACAATAAGGTGATTCCTCTCTACATTCTCCTTAGCTAGAACAGTTATTACAATAAAGTTTCTACGAACATCAAATATTCGGGGAGGTATGATCTAAAGTGAGATGAAGCCTGAAGTTAGAGAAGTTCCATAATACTAGACTCTATAGCTTGAAATAGAATGAAAGAAAGGGAAACATTCCAAAATATCTTGTAGCCTTCTTCTTATAAGGGCAACACTACACATCTATAAAAAAAACTCTACTCGATGCAGCTTTGTGGACACCGAACAACTAAATCATGCTCTGATACCAGCTTGTCACAACTCAAACCAGGGGCTAGTCATGAATAGTATCTCAGGACAACCATGAGCAGAGACCACCCCCTTATCCTAACATCAAGAACACAATAAATATAAACAACGGAAGACAACCATAGCTAAAAATAAGTGTAGATAAGACAATGACAGTTTAAGAATCAAAATGAACATCCAACCTACACTTGCCTACAATAGACTTTAAAACCAGAATATCAATCTAAGTTGGGACATGCCTCTATCTATGACCAAAAAGAATCTAAAAGTACTATGATAATAACTAAAGAATAACGAAATGACAAGTCCTTCTAAAGATTGAAGGCTCATAACTTCACAACAACTCAACAGGCATGCTCAACCACGTAACACTGCATAGGAGTAATGGAAAACACTTTGAATCCCACATCATGAAATGATGTAGCATCCAGGGATAGACAATAAGATAAATACTGATATGTAAATCATGGACTAAAGGTAAAATAATTCAATTGGCAAAATCCTATTGTAAATCATATAACAACATTAATATACATTTATACAGGATGTCAGGATAGAGAAAAGTCATGAATATGTTATCCTAAAGGCACACATGGGCTATATAGGTCTAGCTCCCCTTGCTGGAAGGGACCCCATGTATATTAGCCATAATAACCGAGGAAAAACCAAGGGAAATATAAAGAAACTAAGGTAATATCCATCCTAAATAATATATCAAGTATGAACTAAGAACACAGTCATATAGACCCCCAACACCAGCAAATGTGGTTTCCAATATTTATCCCCCTAGGACTTATACCTTTACGGTGAGCTACACAATTCTCTTTAAGCCCAAATTTTAAAAATTTGTACATAAACCAATCCATTAACACAAGAGTCATTCATTAAGGCATTTACCACTAGGTGTTATCATACCATTATGCTTTCCAGCTAAATTAAATATGCAAGATCAAGTCATATAATTACATTATGTCCCAAGTTCTATTTAAAAATTCAAACCATGGCTACCAAGGCCATCAAAATCTATTTTATGTCCATTTTTCATTAATGTAATGCATTGGGTTCAGAAACAAGTTAAACTATGCAATATTCCATATTCAAAAATAAAGTTCACAAAGTGATTTGAGGTTAATACAATTTTCAGCCCAAAATTCTACCATTTTGGAAAAACCCATGTCCCTTATTTCAAAAATTTATACCATGCACTAATTCAGTCCCAAAAATATCAATTTAAAGCATTAATAATTAATTTAGAACATGGTGCAAGTAATTCAATAAGTAACAACTAAAACTCCCAAACCAATTTCAAAATCCATGATTAAATCATATGAAAATGCATTCAATTAATATCAACATGTAGTATTAAAGTTAGGGAAAGAGAAAAATAATTGAAATACACAATGAATAGAAGTCAATTCAATGTTTTGAGCCGGGATGTTGAATTCTCTATAAAATTCTTCAATGTTTTGGGGTTTTCAGTTTAAGAAAGAAATAAGTTGATTTGATCTTTGAAAATTGAATGTAATAGGGTTATTTTATGTTTAAAGATAGTACAAGGGGTAAAAAGTCCCAAAGCACCTCACCCCAGGTGAAAAAAATAAAAACTAGATGAAATTAAACTAGTAGCATGACACGCCAATATCATGGAAGTTAGCCTCTGTGCCATCCTAATATTGCGGAGGTTAACCTCCACAACATGGCTTTATCATGCAAGCTTATCGCGTCGAGGTCCCAAAATGTCCCTGAACCCCTTATAAAAAATACAAAAGTTTCCAAAAAACCTTTAAACATCCCTAATCATAATCCAAGTTAAAAATTAAAATTACGCACGTTGTAGGATCAAAAATAAAATGATTAAAATTTTAAGGGATCTTACACATAGTTGAGTCACTGGGTGATGAATTAGGCTATGCTAAAGTCTTTTCATAATTTATGATTATTAAGAGTGAAATTAAGGCGATTGGTTATAAATGACCGAATTTAACTAATACATTCTCATTTATTGTATGTATTCAAGCTAATAGTGGTACTTGATTTTTATTGATAAAATAAAGAACATGCCAAATTATTTATCATAAATTTTATTGAATAATGTAGTCATTGTATTTTGAGATAAGCACTATGTTATGGTGCAAGTGGTAATTTTGGTAAACTTACTTCATGGCACACTTGAACTAGTCGGTGATGGTTAAAGGTAGTTGAAAACATAGCTTGGTTATGTGTAAATGTTAAATTTTTTTTTTTGTATATTTTTTATGATGCATGTTCAAAGAATTTAAATTTTCAAATAATATCCTAAGTGTTAATCATATGTAATGAACTTATATGAAAGGATTGTTGGTTTACAAGTGTTATGGCATTATCATTATGGTTGTGATATTTGTTAGATGTATAAAATGTACCAATATTTGAACATCTCCAAGAGATTTATATTTATTGTTGTGGATGTTTGATATTTGGACATCTTCATGGTATTTTTATTTATTATTATGAGACATTTGTCTATTGGACATATTCATAGAATTGGTTGTCTTGGGTACCATGGTGATATAGAATTTATAATTCATTGGTTGGCTAGGGTAACATGCTTATATAGTACATGGAAAATTTTTTTCCCCTAAACGTAATAGCTTGTAGGAAACCATAAGATTCTTAGCATGTGTACATAATGTATTTGTATGTGTCATTGTTCCTTGAGTGGACTGGATTTATTTGTTTACTTGTTATATATGTTGGTTACTTGAGTGGAGTTGGTTTATTTATTTACTTGTTAAATATATTGGTTCCTTAAGTGGATAGAATTTCCTTTCACTTGATATATATATATATATATATATATAGGCTTTTTGAATGGACTGGGTTTACCAACTTATTATGTATGTTAATTTCTATAGTGGACCGAACTTATCTATTTACTTGTGATAAATATTGGTTCCTTGAGTTGACACAATTTATCTATTTACTTGTTATGTATGTTTGTTCCTTGAGTGGATAGAGCTTATCTGTTTAATTGTCAGATATGTTAGTTCCTTGAGTAAACTAGGTTATCCATTCTCTTTTTAGGTATATTGGTTCCTTGAGTGGACCGAGTTTATCCATTCACTTGATATATATATATATATATAAATATGTATATTGGTTTCTTGAATAAATGGATTTATGACTTCTGACTTGCAAAGTTAATTGGATCCTTGTGTGGTCTAGGCCAAATTGCAAATAAATAACCTAATTCTTAATTATTTAACTACTTATATATTTGAGACATATTCAGGGGGATATTTTGGAGTCATGGGTTATTGACTTGGTTGATGATGGTATATAGGGTCTTGACTTGAGTTGTTGCCTAATTTACTTTCATTCAATTAAGCTCTGTGATTGTTGAAAAGGCTAAGTGTTCTTAACAGATATAAGTTACTTGAAAGATTTTTATGATCTTTGATCTACTGGCCGATACTTTTGAGATTGGGTAGGTGGGTTTTGTTAATTCGCTACATAATTTCTCATGAACTTGAATGAATCCCTAAATTGTAGGGTCCTAATGCATAACCAAATATTAGAACGAGGTTAAGGAACTATTGGGAAATTAATACTTATAGTCCTAGCTTAGCTGTGAAGTTATAGGCACACATATTTAACCTAGGATGTAGATTTAATTGAGTGGTGTATTTAAGTGAAAAATGGAAATTACATACATGAAGTTATGACATGATGTATAAACTGAAGAAACTTTAACTGTCCCTTTATATGTACATGATTTATCTTGAATTCCTATATTATATGTTATGTGCTTTAACTTTGTTCGGTTGATGATGCCTATGAGTATGTTTTATTTGTATTGATTCTAAACTTTTTATACCCTTTTTAGGGTAAGTCTGGTTGCAGGATTAGCTGATGTTTCTCAAGCGACATGGATATTAATCTCTAGTAGCTTCTACTCTTCTTATTCCTATGGTGGGAGTTGTGTCCTTTATGTTATCATTCACCTATTAGAAACTTGTGTACATTGTCTAAACTAGGTCCTCGGGAAAAGTGTTTTTGTTATCCTTTGTAATTTGAGAAAGGTTTAATATTTATCTAATTTTGAAGTGTTTAATAAATTTGTTTATAACATTCATATTGTTTTGAATAGGTGGTAAGAGTTATTCTATGTAGGTGGATTAGCATAGGTGCCTGCATGATCCAGTTAGTTGGGCCATGTTATTAGACTTCATGACCATGACTTATCATACAACTTGTGGTAAGAGACCATAACTCTTACATGCTTCCAATTAGTTAATGAGTTGAAAAACTTACCTGGGATCTATAGGTTTCATAGTATGACTTGTAAAGTGATACCATATTTTTACTATGGCCTATAGATTAGAGCCTTTTCACTCTTTTTTCCCAGGTTCCCATGAGTGGTACAATAGTCAGCGTGATCAGTATATAGGTCATACTAAGATTCGTGGACTCCTATTCCAAAAGGATGCAACTTTGTGTTAGACAATATGGTTAGCTTCATAATTTATATTTTAATAGTATGATTCATAAAGACCAATTGTAAATCATCTCCTAACTTGTGAATTTTTTATTCCAATGGCCACTAAGGGGATCACGATTTGTGAAATCATAGTATGACTCATGCATGAAATCATAGTCCATGTTTATACAAATTTTACTTTCTTTCTTTCCTTGTTCATGCTGCACATGGAAACTTAAACAAACATCAAAATTACACTAACATTAAAATAAAGGAAAGACAAAAGAAAATCCTTGGGTTGCCTCCTAAGCAGTGCATGATAAACATTGCAGCATATTAGGGTATCTTGATTACTCAGGCTTCACCAAGATAATCTACGGGTTCCTTCTATAATGCGCATGATATAATGTCGTGGCACGACTTTAGTACCTTGATCACTTAGATTTCTTTTGATAACTTAGATTAAATTAAGGACTGAAATATCAACTACCTTTATCTCCTCTTTTGTCCCCAAATATAATTTCATATGATAATTATTTATCTTGAACTATTTCTCTTTAGATTCTCATGATCAACTGAACCATATATAAATATATCTACCAATCTAAATGGTTACATCTACTTAGACATTAAACTTTCCAAGAAGCAAAAGAAGTATTAAGTTGAACAACATGATTAAATTCTTGCGTCTCAATCTTACGCTCATAATACAACTTCATCATTTCCTTAAAAAGGCTTGTACTTTCAGAAGCCCTAAGACGAAACTCACTATCTTATTTAGTTGATCAAGACTTATGTTAGAGGAATCACTCTAATTCAAATTTAGCTTCTTAAGTGCTCACAAGTCATTCTTCTCAAGCTATACTATTAAAGGGCCCACTTTCTTAAATAGACGATGATATATAAACATACCTATAGGGGTATATACCTTAAATGTAACATAGTTCTTGGAACCATAAGTTTCTCCAAGATAACCCTTGAGACTAGCATAAGTAACGAGAAACTTATATGAAAAATATTAGCTAGAAACAATAGACAATGACAACACTGTGAAAAAGCAAAATTATGGATTTAAATTGTTCAATACATCACTACTAAAAAGTTTACAACATCTATATTACAAAAAACAAAAGAGATGGAAATTAAATACAACTATTTTGACTAACTATAGCCTCTAGTAATACTGAGTACATTTAGCTAGGACATGACTTTCTGGTATCTCTAATTAATATATGAACTAAAAATCTACTATGACTACTAACAAACAAGAGTTCTCAAATTAGGAGAACTCATCACTTGCTAACTGGAAGTTGTAATCAGGTTTAGAATAATCCTATCAGCTAGAACTAATACCTACATTATAAGACAATGCAACACAAATAAAGTATGTGACTAGTACTTTGAATGCACTAATTATGTGAGATATGATGCAATAACGATGAACAATTCATAAACTATGCTTTTAAAACTATGGACATAAATAATGTACTGTAATATGAATTAAATCCTGTCTATACTAAAAAATTTTGAGAGATAAAGAAATATTTGAATCTTAAGCTAAAAAAAAATTAAGACTGGAGATATATAAGAGCATATATATTTTAGATGATTTAAAATTAATGTTGAACATGCTATAAAATTATACTAAATTCAAAGAGCTAACTTGTAGTATAATGACCCCTTACGAAATATGTAAAAATTGATATATAATGATAACTAAGTCATATATAAATGCAAGTAACACTGAACTGAGAGTCATGTATGAAGACTGAGTAAGAAATTATAGGATGTTCTCGTAATTAATAAATACAATATGAGTAAACATGGAATCAAACCTATGACCTAAGTTGGAAGGGTGTTATATATCTTGTCAAGGGTAAGAACCATGAGCCTTATTTATTCTCTTATAAGACCATTGGGCAAAGTAAGGTATTCTACACTACCAAGGACCTCTTTAATCCACGATGGTATGTAGTTTGGGATTTGGGTTTTTTGAACCCTTACCTTTTTTGTGATGAGTAATAATCCTATAATCATATACATAGCTTATAATTATACTAAAATTTAAGTAAAATTCATCAGTTATTTTAATTTAATATTACTGAATATGACTAAAATCATAGAACTAGTTATATATATGTTTACTATCCGGTGAAAATTATAAGAAACATAATGGTTACATACTCATCTAAAATTATGCTTCAATTAGAGTTTTCGTGCTAATATTAAAAGAATCTAGGATCGTGTATTCCTAATATACCAAACATATAAACATATGTGAAAGCCATATTTAAAATCATGTATAAAAATGCTATTCATAGTTATAAGATATTTTGAAACATGGGTACCAAATGAATAAAAAATTTAGGAGATTTAGGAACTTTCCCTAATTCCTAGACTTCTTAAGTACTAAAATTTGAAATTATCTTTAAGAATGAGGTTGCAAGGAGACCCTCATTAAACACCCATATACCTTATGTTGGTGAGGATTTACACTAATACTTAAATTTCTTGAGAGTTTGGAGAAGAATAGTAGTTCCTACCTAATTTAGAGCTTTGAATGGCTTGTTATTTTTCCTAAAGTTGTAGGATAGTACTGAGGAGTTATACGTCACACCTCTTATAATGTTTCCCTAATAAGACTTAAAATTATGTAGTTTCAGTGCTAAAAGAGTTGGGAAAGAACAAATATTCATTTAGAAATCATCTGGAAAGTTGTCAGTGACAATCATAAAAGATCATGTGATGATTTGTCACCTAGGGGTATTATTCATGACCCAAGTCGTTATTTTAGAAACTTTTTGACATTATTCTAAATATTCACGATGAGTCTTCTTTGACATATTTGAAGGTGCACAAGTGCAACTAACCTACTCATAACTTGGTGTTGGTAGTTGTAGTTTTTGTGCTTAAGATTTGGAAGAATTAAATGTATGATGTTCGCTAAAAAATATTCACCAACAACCATAGTTTTCATATAGTATAGGTTTCTTGAGTTACTGAAGGAATATGATCTCTTTATTCTATACCATTCAGGTAAGACAGAGATGGTATCATATCCTTTGAGCCATACGGTAGTGAGTATTGGAAGCTTTGACTTTATTTTATTTTTGGAGCAACCATTGGCGTAGAACATCTGGTCCTCAGCTAACATGTTTATGAAGATTTATATTTTTGACCTTAGGAGGATTTTTCCTATTTGTTGAGGTCAAGTCTACTTTATTGGAGAATATTAGAGATCATTACTTCAAGGATAGCTAGTTGTATGGTATTAAAGATCATGTGCTGAGGATCAATTCTAAGAGTGTACCTTACAGTATGTTAATGTTTGATGGTCGTATTTGTGTTCCAAAGTATGAGGTTTGATTTTATTGATACTTTAGGTGCCCCATATCTCTAAATACTCTATTCACCTGGGAAAACTAAGATGTATAGAGACCAGAGGTAACAATTATGGTGTAGTGGCATGAGGAAACACATAGTAGACTTTGTGGCTAGGTGTTCTTATTTCCAATAAGTGAAGTCTGAGCATTTATAGCCTAGTGGTCTACTTTAAAGGCTAGCCATTCTAAAGTTGAAGTGGTAATGAATTACTACTGATTTTCTTAGTGGTTTGCCTCGTACTTCTCATAGTTCAGATATAATTTCGGTCATCATGAAGAGGTTGACCATGTTTTCTCGTCTTGTATCTATTCAACCTTTATATAGAGAATAGAGGTTAGACTAAATTTATGTTTGGAAGTTGGTTTATCTTCTTAGGTTCCTGTGTCACTTATTTCTAATGGAGGTTCCCAACTTACCTCTTTCTTTTATAGAGATTTTTAGGAGGATTTGGGTGCGTTGGTTGATGTTAGCATAAATTTTCATCCCCAAATTAACAGTCAGTCAAAGCAAACTATTCAGGTTTAGGAGGATATTCTTTGAGCTTATGTCATAAACTTAAGAGGTTTGTGGAGTAGTTTCTAACCATAGTAGATTTTTCCTGCAATAATAGCTAACATTTAAATAGTCAGTTCGCACCATTCGAGGAATTATATAATAGGTGGTGTTGACCTCTAGTTGGTTGGTTTGAGACTTTAGAGGTAGGCCATGAGGTACTGATTTGCTTTAAGAGTCGTTCAATAGAGTTCAGGTTATTCTTGATAGGCTATGGGTATCTTGGAGTAGATAGAAGAATTATGCTTGCCATAGGCTTTATACTCTATGGTTTGGAGTTGGTGATCAAGTTTTTCTTTGAGTATCACCCATGAATAAAATGATGAGATTTGCGAAGAGGAGTAAGCTCAGTCCTAGGTATATTAGGCCATATGAGATCCTTCAGAGAGTTGAGGAGGTAGCTTAATAGTTATTATTGTATCCAACCTTTAAATATTCACCCTATTTTCCATGTAAAGATATTTTGGTGCTACATTATAGATGGGTCTCTCATGCGCCAGTAAGACTCGGTTCAGTTGAATAATAGGTTGACCTTCAAGAGGAGTAAATTTACATTCAAGATAGAGATCTCAGATAATTGTATTCAAGAGAGATTTTATGTTTAAGTAGAACTCTATCCAGTTGAAGAGTATACATAGAAGACTAAGTATGACATGAGGATTCAGTATCCTCACTTATTCAGGCCTCTAGGTACTTCATAGATCTTTACATTTATGGATGAAAGTTCTTTTACTAGTAGATGTTGTAGTGAACCTTTAGGTCATTTTTACATTTTCATATTTTTCCATATTTAGATATTTCCTATAGATTTCCAAGTCATTTATGACTTGACGGGACTAACAGTGCAATTCTTGGGCAGTTCATTTGGTTTATATACCACTTTCCCTATTTTGGAGCTTTTAAAGTTGGGAAAATGCTCTAAAGACAAAAGATTATGTAAAAGAACTAAGATGAAAAATAAAATGGTCTCAATAGCTCTAGAATATTAATTTTAAAGGGGTCTGTTGGTCTAAGGTCTCATGGCTTTATGTCTCTTTTTGGACTATTGGGGTGGATTTTGGAAAATAACAAAACCATAAGTGTTGTACCAACCTTTTATTGAAACGACCTCTATTGGAAACTTTTATGGTTCTGTTGAGTTTGGAATGTAAAACTTGGTAGGTTATAATAATTTATTTGTATGAACAGTGCTCTGAACAAATATCGAGCACCCAATTGGAAAGCATTTTGACTTAGAAAAACTTATGGTGCCAAGGTTGCTGATGAAAACTGCTTACGCGGATGTCGAAAACTTAAGTGATAGCTTGTCACCTCACCGAGGGCTGTTTATAAGAATTCTATTGCTTATGTGATGATTGATTAAGCGGTCATTTGGCTTCTCAAGCAGCCATTTCTTTATGTTATATATATTTTTTAACTCCAAACCCAAGTCCATTTGTAAGATTTTAAACCTCTATTTGATACAAGTCAAATGACCACCTTAGTTTTTGAAGACATCCTGCGAGGCCAACATAAGAAGAAACCAATTTTGGTCACATTGAGGGTACGAGAGCACGCATGGGGGATCCATTTTAAGCCCACAATAGAACAATATCGTTTATGGAAGGTTGCTTGGAATCTTGCCTTGATGAGATGCCCGAGAGGTCCAAGTGTTGAAGAATAATTGTGAATACCAAAAGACTCCAGGAAAGTCATATGTTGAAGTGTGAAGAAGACCACATCAAAACACTACATGATCACCCATTCATTAAGGGCGTAATAGTCTTTTATGCTTTTTTTTTTACACTCCATAGGAGCCCCTTTTCATTAAGGGTATTTTGGTCTTTAATGTAATAAGTATAAATAAACTCCTTAGGCTTATATTTCATTAGACTTGGATGAAATTGGATATTACTCTTATATTGTAGTTTTGAATATTTTGAAACATCTTCTAGTGCTAATCATTGAATAGGAGTAAGGGTCTTTCTATCTATCCTTTAATTTCAAGCATTCTTCTTCTTCATCTCCATTCTATGTGTTGTTTTCTCTTTATTTGGTTGCTGTAATTTGCATCTTAGTAGCCAATTTCATGTGTTTGGTAGGATTTAGGCTATGTTTTGGTATCAAAGCCTTGCTTAGGGTTGTTCCCACAACTCTAATCCTTGGTTTTAGTGTTCTTACATAGAAAATCTCATAAAAAAAGAGTCAAAAATCAGAAAATACAAAAAAAAAAAAGGTGTCTTGTGTTGTCTTGTGTTAGATTCGAATTTAGATTCTTAGATCTACAAATTTTTTCCTTGTTTTGAAGGTTTCTTGTGTTAGATTCTTGTTCTCTAACACCTAGGGAGTCTAGATCTACTTTTAGATTGACGTTTGGTTGAGTTTGAGCTTAGATCCACCATGGCTATGGAGTTTTGAAGCTTTTTATGCTATACATGTTTTTGTCTTGGCTATTTAGGCTTGATTTTTGGTTGATTTAAGTTGTTTTGAAATAAGGAACCTAGGGCTACGAAAAAAATCAGATTAGGAGCTCATTTACTAGGTGGTCAAACTTGGTCAGCGCTTGAATATTCATCTTGTTCATCCATGATGTTCATAACTTAGTGAAGAAGAGTATTCAAGGTTCTTTTTTGATCCAAAAAGGGAAGAAAGAGTGTGAAAAAGTTGTTTGTCCAAAAGCATATTCAAAGAATATTCCATTCTTCCAAAAAGAGGAGGGGACAACAGGACAAACAAAGTACAAGTACATTTATTAGGGGGGGACCAATTCATTTCTCATCCATTTTGAAGATTGAAAGGGCTTCAAACTTGAACATTTTCCCTCTCAAAACTGAATTCTCTTCTTTCCTAAGGGTGTTTGGCCAAAAATAATTTTTGGAAAAATTGAAATTCCGAAGGGTGAAAACCAACCACGTATTGCTACATCATCACTTGTGTTCAACCAAAGTTTGACCCTAAAATTATATTTTTCTAGTTTCTAGTTTTATTTTATTCTAGTTTATTATATGTGAATTCTATCCCTAATTAGTAAGCTAGTAATTACCTACTAGTTTGGTAATTAGATTAGAGTATGTTGTTTTGCGTCTTCAATTTTTGTGTGTTTTTATCGTTTTCAAGCCATAGTATTTTTGTTGGTTCAAGTTCGTGCATCACTTATTTTGAGTCATTTCAAATGAAGATCCATTCTGATTCAAAGCTTCTCGCCTCTCAAGTAACTTGCCAAGTATTGCCGGTTCTCCAACACTTGTGAAGCCAAGTGTGAGGTGAGGTTGAGTGTGCGGTGAGATTGAGTGTGAGTGAAGTGAGGCTTTTGAACTAACTCGTTTGCTCGTTTTGTAGGTTATTTTGCTTGCTGTTTTTTGCACTTCGTAGGTATATTTTCCATGGAAACTGACGGTACTACTTCCCAACCTTAGGGAAATGATGTTATGGGAGCTTTGATGGCCCAAATGGAGGCCTTGAATCGAGAAATAAAAAGCCGAAATGATGCTATATTGAGTGATATGGATTCAATGAGGGGTGACATGATTAAAATTAGAGCGCGGGTTTATAGACTATGTCCACTAAAATCTCCATAATTCCAAACACCTCAAGTCCAAAGATCCTATACTTCACAAAACCAGCCACTAAACCCACCCCAAACATCCCTAACCGGACCCTACAAAGACCATTACATCAAGAAATGAACAAGTCCAAAAAGAGAGACTTGGAACTCAAACTCCACCACCAAATCCGAACCTAATACCCCCGCAACATACCACTTACCAAATACCAAATCCCATGGATCAAAGACCGTACCATCAACCACCCCCAATACCACAAGTTCAAGTACCAAATAACCAAAGGCCAAACCCACCTCCCCAAAGACCTCAAATCCGAAACCCACCCATCCAAATTGAGGATTATGGTAAAGGTTCCATGGCTGCCTATAGTTTTGATTCCACGTTTGATCATATCAATGACAATATTCATAGCTTCGTTGAAGATATACGCCAAATGCTTAGTGCACTAAATCCCAATTTAGGAAAAATAGATGAAGAGGTAAAACAAGGGAGAAGACTTGACAAATTCCCTTGTGATGTGAGATTCTCAAAGGAGAAAGTGGGATGCCATGATCTGAACCAAGGCAAAGAAGAATGACTCAAGAACATAAAGGTAAAATAGCAAACTCATACACTTTTGTACATGTGGACGATGATTGTGTGGCTAGTTGCCCAGTGAGCATGAGTGGTAGCTTATCTATATGTGAGTCTATTGATTCTTTGCCTCTTGTTGATGATGTACTTGTTATAAGTGTGGATACACTAGGTTATCCTATTGATGACTGAATTGAATCTTCTTGTAAGATCAATTTAAGTCCACCTAGTGTTGAAGCCATTGTGTTGAATGATAATACATCATATATTGATTTTTTTCCCCTTGATGCTGATGTTTATATTGTGAATGTGGATACACTAGTTGATCCTATTGATGACCGAATTGACTCTTCTTGTAAGATCAATTTATGTCCACCTAGTGCTGAAGCTAATGTGTTGAATGATAGTACATCATTTTGTGGGAATTATGTTGATCAACTTATATGTGAAATTTTTCCACCACTTGAGGATGTATATGATATGTTTAATGGATCTCAGGTGAGTGATGATGTTTAAAATATTGATCAAATAAATAGGAGTAACCCCTTTAGCATAACCTCTAGTGAATATTCTACTCTCGGTTTTGCTCATAGGGATAACTATGTTCTTGAAATATCTTTGATGCTTGATGACGTTCTTTTAGAGAATGGATTTGCATATTCTATATCCTCTTCATGGATAGATCCTTCTCTCTTTAAGGATAATATCTTGTTTAAAGATAATGAGTTCACTCCTAATAAACTAGTGGTGAGAATAAAGTTAAAGGTATAACTTGTCTTGAAAGCTATAGCCTATATGCCAACCCACTATGGTGTGAAAACATTCCTTCTAAAGATGGAAATCTCTTCTTGTAAAATGAGAGTACTTTTAAGGGAAGGGAATGTGAGGTCTTGGAAAGGAATGATCAATTGGGTGATGATAATTTTGACTTGCTTGAAATCTTAAGAAACCCAATAAGTGATTGTTCCTTGAAAATCGATTGTGGTTGTGATCCTTTGTATGAAACCACACCCATGTTTGATGATTATGAGGATGAATTACATGCTTCTTGTGAAGACTTAAGTAATAATTTCTTTGACTTTAGTGGTGGTATGTGTATACTTGAGGGTACTTCTATAGAAAGGGAAGGTGTCCATTGCTTTGAAATTACTTCTTCTTCTACTACGTATGATCTTATTGTTGAGAGTACTTATGGCAATGATGTTGAAACTAGTGGTGAGTAAACACATGAAGATACCTTAGTAAAAGTTGACTTGAGTGATACCTTTCTTTACTCTCTACTTGCTTTTAATGACATGTATGCCATTATAGAGAGTATGTCATGTAGTTTGAGTGAAGCCTATGGGAAATAAGAGTGTTGCCTAGACCCGTGTCTATGGCCACTCTTCCCGTTTGACCTTGGCACCAAATATAAAATTGATGATGTTGATGCGCCCAACTTGTTGCTTAGGCTACATGACACACAAAGTATCAGTTTGGACAAATTCCATAACCAAATCCTTAGTGCATCTTTCATTGAACTTTTAATATTTTATTTAAAAGATTCTTCATTATATTGCAAATATGTACAACCTTGGCATGTTGAGATGTTTTGTTATGCTAACCCTAACCCTCATGCCATGAGGAGTTTGTATTTGTTTGTCCTCTCTTTGGTTTTGCTAGGTTTGGCTTCAAGGTCAAATCCTTTTCAAGAAGGGGAGGATGATACAAGTCAAATGGCTACCATAGTTTTTGAAGACATCCTTCAAGTCCAACATAAGAAGAACCCAATTGTGGTCACATTGAAGGAACGGGAGCACGCATGGGGGACCCATTTTAAGCCCACAATAGAACAATCCCGTGTATGGAAGGTTGCTTGGAATCTTGCCTTGATGAGATGCCCGAGAGGTCTAAGTGTTGAAGAATAATTGTGAATACCAGAAGACCACATCAAAACACTACATGATCACCCATTCATTAAGGGTGTAATAGTCTTTTTATGTTTTTTCTTTACACTCCATAGGAGCCCCTTTTCATTTAGGGTATTTTGGTCTTTAATGTAATAAGTATAAATAGACTCCTTAGGCTTATTTTTCATTATAATTGGATGAAATTGGATATTAATCTTATATTGTAGTTTTTAGTCTCCAGTTAGCTCTTAGAATCTGAAAATTGGTCCAAGAACATTTGAAGTTACGGTTTCACTTGTTTTGGATAATTTGGCAAGAAAGGTGTACTTGAGGAAGAGTATTTCCTTTGGGTCACCTAAGAGGAAGGTTTGAACTCTTATTTGTGAGGTGTGTTGAAGATTTTGAAACATTTTCTAGTGCTAATCATTGAATAGGAGTAAGGGTCTTTCTATCTATCCTTTAATTTCAAGCATTCTTCTTCTTCATCTCCATTCTATGTGTTGTTTTCTCTTTATTTGGTTGCTGGAATTTGCATCTTAGTAGCCAATTTCGTGTGTTTGGTAGTCTTTAGGCTATCAATATTAGAGAACCATGAGATCTTATTAATCAATATGAATCATTAATTGGAATCCTAGGGTTGTCCGATTCTCGTACCTTGTCATTTTCTATCCAAAACCCATAAGTTCCTTGTCTTATTTCAATATAATTCGCCAAGTTTATTTTGATCTTTTCTATTATTGGGATTGTTTTGTAGATGATGTGATGCTCAGATTACAATTAATTATTTAACAAATGTTCTTTGAGATAAGGACGTAATGATTGACTTAATTCGTAATTCCACTAGCTGGCTTACTATTTGATTCATAGCCCAAATTTTTACCCAAATAAAAAATTCACAACATGAGTATTGTTGTTATCATATTGACATCTAAATTACCATTTTTATGGAATGATAGTGGTCGGGGTCTTTTTAAAAGGGAAAATATTAGATTTAGAGGATCTTTGAGTGCTTTCGGTGGCTTCCAGGTGTACTAGGCTTACCTTTGTTTTATTCTTTCCTCCATTATGGTATTAGTATGGTATTGCATTAATTTTTATTGAGTTATTATAATTTGAATAGTTTTTTGATCGTTTTTCTTATTATATAGCCGATTTGGGAGCTTTAAGATAGATTTTGGCCTTGAATTCTCATAAGCTAGTAGTTGTTTATCCTTTAGGACTTGACTTATCATACTTAGGGTCTTGGGATAGGATTCAGAGGTCATACCCAAATTTCATGGTTCATAATGGCACATAATTTAGCCCACTAATAGGTAAACTGAACTGTATCCAAAATAACAAGTAATGGGCTATTTGGTGGAAAGTAGAATAAATGCCGGAGATAAGCAATTTTTAGATTGCAAGAGATAAAACATAAGAACAATATAAAACATAAGAATGATAGCATAACTAGAGACAAATAAGGAGAAAGAGTAAAATATTTCAATGCATAAGAAGATCGGTACAAGAGGTTTTAGTAAAAGAATAAGAGTGCTAGTGGTATCAAATATATAATAGTCTTGAACAAAGAGACCATCCAAGATAGAAGAAAGAGAGAAAGCTAGCTCTTGTTATGAAAGCTCACCCTATATTCGAACTTTGACCTGCACTAATATAGACATCAACAAATTTAGCTAATTCTCAGAGCTATATTATAATAAGATGCAGAGGCGTAGTATGAGTACCTAAACAATAGGTACTCAGTAGGTATCATCAGCCGACTGAGCTAAATCATAATAAAAGTACAATAAGATGCGATAAGGTAAACTAAAATCAAGAAAAGAGACAATCCTGGAATAATTCTCTAAATCCTAAAAATAAATGACTGAGTAAATAATATAGAAAAGGAAGAAAGTAACTATATCCTAATTGGGGCCCTAAAAGCATAAGAGGTGCCAACAAGAGTAAATAATCCACTAGAGCCACCAGATCCCTGATTGATGCAATCAAGAAAAAAGTACATACAATTATAATCCCGAAGCCTCCAAAACTTAACCTTAAACTTGGTTTCACACTCTATAAACACCAGATTCAAAACGGTTCTATAACCATCATAACTTACCCCTCAATGTCAGAATCAAACTAGAAATAGTACCTTAGATATCAGACTCAAACCGGTCTTAAAATTATATTGACTGGACTCGAACTTGTATTAATTTCATATTTGCCAGACACTAACATATATTAGTATCATAATTTCTAGACTTAAACCGTTCTTAATAAATCTAAGGCACAAGCCTAATCAAAGTCAAAAAAATGTTCAAATCCTCCAAGTTCTCAAGAATATAAATATGATGATGGAAGAGGGCCACATATATCTACAAGGAAAAAATTATAATATTAACCTAAAAGTGGGATGGAGGGGCCAACTTCTTAGAACGAACGTCCATTCTAAGGAAATTTATACCCTAAGTTTGACTAGTGTTCCGATGTCCGATTATAAGGTTCCAAATAAGTCTAATTAACTCCTAAGGTGGCAATTCAACCAAAGAAATGGGCACTTAGGTCAAATCCTCCTATATACAACTTATTAATTAAATAAATAGTCCCAATTTTGCTAAATATACAATCAAATCATAATATCACAATCCAAGACTTGTATAATATAATACCAATAGCATAATAAGGATCAATATATGAGGAGAGTCAACCTAGCTTACCTGGATGCTAAAGAATGCTTGTTATAGTATGATAAATTGGAGATTTTCTTTTCGAGAAGCCTCCATGTGATATCATTCCATAAAAATAGTTTACACATTAATATGATAATAATGGTAGTCATACTGTATTTTAATTCTCCAGGTCCAAAACTAAGTCAAAATCCCATATGTAGCCCACTTATGGAATCACAAATTTTGAAACCATCAATTCGTCCCTCTATGCTCTAGGATCACTTACCCTATAAGAATGGGTAAATTTGGAGTATAAATAACACCATAACCCATCAAGAAACTAGAGATTTAAGATAAAATCAGAGAATTAAATTGAGGATTAGACAAAAAATTACAAGGATTTTGATGAGAAAAGGACTTTCCCAATCCCACCAACGCCCCATGATCACCCAATAATCAATCTCCTAAATTCTTAAAAACTTTGAGGTTTAGTGGCTTTTAAGACTTGAAGGAACAATAGAAAAATAGGTGAAAGGTCAATTAAATGACCCTTTGGTTACCGCCTAAGCATCCACTAAAGAAATCACCACTAAAATAACATATAATTTCTTAACCGACCCTTGCCCAAGGTGACCACTACAAAAGCAGACAATACATTGCTTAAGCGACACCTGCTAAAGTAGTCAGGTCTATGCTAAAACAACTAGGCAGGGAATATCTTGGCCATTAAAGTGACTTCCTTAAATGCATAAGTGACCAAAGGTCTGCTTAAATTGCTTCACAAGTTGAGTCCATGCCTCAACAGAAACTTTATTTTTGCCAAGTTTCCATCAACCCCTTGAGATTTATTTGGAATCCCATGAATGTAAATCTTCTATAAAATTTACTATTACAAACTCTATGGTGTTATAAAAATTTCCATTTGGAGTTATTTTGAGGAAATATGGGCCCTACACCCTAGGGACACTCTTATAAAAATCTAACCAATAACCCAAATTGAGTCAATAAGCCTTGGGACCCAAACCAAAGGTCCCCCTAGCCTAAAATTTATATTTTAGAGATGATGAAACAATCAGAATTAGCATACGAGGTTGTTAACATGAAGTTTATGCCTAATATTCAATCGTTAGTAGGAAAAACTTCAAAATTCAGAATTGGCTCTAAAAACCAAATAAAGTTTTCAATAGCCAAACTGTTAGCTTTTACAAGTAATAAATTACTTGAGGAAGCTATGTGGAAGTTCAAAATGATGAAAAGGTGAGGAAATGCAGAAAATGGCCTTGAGGGTCATTACAATATCCACTACGAAAATGACATTCATCCACAAAAGCAAAGGTTTAGGATATACCTAAAGGCTCTATAGTTGGGGATACTGGGGCTCGTATCTCACTCTTAATCTCCCAAGTATCCTCTTCTGTTAAGCAGTGTCTCCATTGTACCTAATATAATAACCCTTCAGGTCATTTCTCATGATTTCACTTATTTTTGCCATCAATAGTTGGCCCAAGTCATTTATAGCTTACTGGAACTGATAGTTTGGTTACCAGGGGGTTCATTTGATTTTTAGAACCATTTCCCTATTTAGAAGTCTTTGCTGGTCCCAAATGGTCACCGAGAAAAAACCCTAGTGAAATGATATTGGACTTGAATTTGACTGCGCCAACAGCTCCAGAATATTGATTTTAGGTTGGGTAGACCTTTGGTTTGGGTCCCGCTATATACAAACTCATTTTGACCTCTTGGTCAGAAAGTTGATAAATTGGAAATTCAGGTGTGAGGCCCTCATTTGGTCGACATAACCTCGGTTGGAAAAATCCAACTTTGAAAATGCATTTTAAATGCCAAAATAAGTGTGGTTGCATATTTTCTTTGCTCATATAGGAATCTTGATGCATCTCGTGCCATTGGCCGACACTTGGAATCAAATTCAAAGTTTAAGTTATCATCTGGTGTAGCAATGGTACCACATTCGCAGAGGCTTTATCATGATTGCAGTGCCACAATTGCAGCTCACGTATGTTCATGATTGCACAATCTAAGGGCCTGTGAAGGGTTATTTACATGCTCTTTTGGCCAAGAATTGGCCATTTTCCTTTGTCTTGAGACCTATAAGACATAATAGAGTGTGTATTCCTTAAATTAAGTCTTAGGTGTTAATTGGGAGTTTGAATAACTTGCATTCATGATTTACATCGAATCTAAGGTATTAATCCTTTAATTTAGGTGTTGAATTCTTGATTATTTTACCCAAAACCCCAATTGGCTTGAGGTCATGATTTTTGCCCAATAAAGCTTAATATTAACTTTATTATTAAGGGTTATAACTCCCTAATGGTGTTTGAACAATGGGTCGGTCTTAGAAACTCATTTTCTATATATGGGACCCACTTGAGTTTTTTGGTGTTGTTTTGGACCCAAAGCGCAATAGTGCAATACGAGTTGATATTCTCATAATAATGCATAGGTTATGTTTTTGATAGCTTGGCTCCTTAAAGAAGCTTCGAGGAAAGAGAAAGCGAAGATTGTTGGTTTATGAGATATATTTGAATTTGAGGTAGGTTAGGCATATTATCGTTAGTTTGGGAGTTATTATTGTATGACTTTGATATCTTATAGTGATTGGGAAGGGTTTTAGGTGTTGAATGGTAGATGGTAATGTGTGGGATTAGTTGGACCACTCAGGCTATTGAAATCATAAAGTGTGATGTTTGACTTATAGTCTGGAACCTTGGCTAGTCGGACTTGTTATCTCACGGATAACATGAGAATGCTCTTGTGTTCACTCATCCTAAGAGTAAGTTTATCAAGATAGACATAGTTGTGAGATTGGTCTTAGATGCTTGGGATGACTTAAGAGTAATACTTGAGGTAGAATTGTCCTATAGAACTAGTGTAGGTTGATAAACCTCTAAGACATGATTTAGATAACTTAGTCTAGTTTTAGGTAGAATTTGAACTTGAAGAGATAATTCGAGATACTAGAAGCAAAACTTAACCTGCCTTAAGCTTGAACTATATAGCTTTATTTGTGACCTAAATACTTGTTATACGCCTAGAATATAATTTTGGTAATATGGTGGTTACAGTCGGTGAATGGTCTATTCATGATGTTTATTTTGGAAATAATGTGCATACTTTATTGTTATCTTATTATAAATACTTGGATAGCAATGGAAAGTCTTGTAAATACTTATGACTATGCTATCACTTAACTTATTAGATAGTTTACCATGTGAGAATTGGATTATGTCATTGCTCATGTTATTCCCAAGCCTAGTGACTAAACATATGTTTATTCCAAAGAATCTCTTTTGTGCTAAGTATTGTGAATTATGCCAAATTAGAGAGATTTTAAAAAGCATAACCATGGCTTGTAATTGATGATTCTAATAATCCTGTCAAGTCCGATGATGTATTGAGTGCTTATATAAAATTGATATGCATGTTCATTCACTTACTATTATAATGTATTGATAATAAATGGTTAGGTAAAATTATGTCTTTCCTTACCTATCCTACACTCTATTGTTGTAGGGCTTGTACTTGTTATTGATTTGGTTACACACACACATATAGATATATATTAATGTTATGATGAATATTGATGATATGATGATGCCCAATAAATCCGGAGGGTATAATTGATTATATGAAGATGCCTAATAAATCCAGAGGATATATTAATGATATGATGATTCCCGGTACATCTGTAGGATAAATTAATTATATGATGATGCCCGATAAAGCAGGAGAGATATATTGATACTTTGATGATGCTCGATAAGTTCGTAGGAGATATTGATGATATGATGATTCCCGATAAGTCCGGAGAAATATATTGATTTATGATGATTCTCGGTAAGTCGAGAAAATGTATATTGATATTATGTATATTAAACATGTGCATAGATGTTTCTATGTTATTATGCCTTTGTATGATTATAACGCTCAAATTACACTCTTGAATGGATGTAAGAGATCATTGTCAATATAAAACTCAACTAGGTTGGGGTCAAATCCCACAGGGAATAGGATGTGAACTTCGATTTGTTTACGAAAAGATTTTACTGGTAGTTTACTGTTTCCGAAGGATAGGGGTTTAAGTTCACGGTGTGTTAAATATCACTTTCAAAACATCAGTGTTTGTAATCAAGATAAATAGTAAACAAGAGCTATGTTCACCAAAGGTTTTGGAAATTGACAGATACTAAGTGATGCTAGAGATTCTCGGAATGAGTAGAACAACAGAATATCCCTGACGATTATACCATCTGACTTATCTCTCGATCTCGCTAGACAATTTATTATCTAAGTCTCTCAAACTTAGATAACATATCTATTTCCAATAGGATGTTATCTCAGGTAGATTAATCCAGTTACGACATTAATCATTAAACAGAAGGTTGGTAGGTTCCGAGTCCCTGTTGATAATTCACGTCCTCTAGTCTATCTCTCCGTTAGAAGTAAATAAAACCTAAGGCATAACCTAATGTTTGCAACCACTATATTTTGGTTAAAACAACAGAATTTCAAGATGTTTTACTACTCTTTCAATCCATTAAACACCTAGTATCATATCAAACCCTAATCCATGGATCCCATAACTCCAGCTAATGAAATTAGCCGCTCATGATTTGATGAACAAAATAACAAGTTGAATTCATGATTATAATAATAAACTTACAAATGGATAGAAAACAACAAGTAGTTGCTCCAATTTAATCACAAGGTAAAAACCCCAAAAATAGTTGATATGAAAACACTAGAATATTTTATGAAAGAGAGCAAAAATACTGTCTCTCTTTTTAGAGTTGATGTGTGATAGATGAATTATGCCCCTTTTTCAAAAACCCTAAAAAATGCTATTTATACTAAATCCTAATTAAGAAAATAAAATAACAAAATTAATAAAATTGTTCAGAATAGGTGACCACCAAGATGACTCCGCGTCAAGAAGTTGACGCCTTATTACGGATGGCATCAGAGAGGCTTCAGTTGCCTTAAGGTTCTGTCTTAGCATGACGATGTGGCTAATGCCGCGTCAGGGATCTGATAGCGTATCACCAACGTCATCAGATATCATCTACCCATGCTAACTTTCTGCTTAAGGCTAATGCCATTCTTGACGCCTTAGCACGACTTTGACGGCACGTCACTGGCATCGTCAGAACTGCTCCTTAAACTACAACTCCCTGGTTAAGGCTGATGCCAATGCTGATAGGCTATCACGATGCTGACTACTTATCACGGAGGTCGTCAGCCATGTTTTCTTCTATTTTGCTCAGATTTTTAACTCTTTTGCTCCATTATTGTTTATTCTCATTTCTTCAGCCTTTTTCTGCAATATCATGAGCAAACACAGCAAAACAACAAGAGTTGCTTTAGAATTCACAATTATTTTGAGCTAAAAAGCATTAAATACGTTAGCTTTTGCTCACACATCAACACCATCAACTTAAAACAATTGTTTGTCCTCAAGCAACAACTAACTAAGAGAATACAACGAACATTCAGCAATCAACAATCAATTTAGCTCAAAACTCAGTTTACCATCTCCAAGGTCAACCAACTCAAAATTACTGTGCGATTTATTGAAAAGCAACAATGTAACACAAAGGCTTATACCCATGGCATCAACTAAGTACCAACATTAATGCATGTATCAATGTACACTACCCAAACAAGTAAGTAACTTAGTAAGATACTAGTGTGCCCATACAACAAAGAAATTCCCCTATTTTTCTCATGTCAGACATCAAAAATATAAACACGGGGACCATCACAAAAACACTCACTCTCAGAATGAATTTTCTACCAGTGTATTCCAAATACTATATGCTTGCCCTTATCATCATTACCAAGGTTTCCAGATAGGTACGCTAGGATCACTGTAGGTCTTTCTTCGGCTTGTAACATAGGCTAGGGCTGGTATAATATTATACGGCATTTAAAGTGACTAACCTCCTTGGTGCTACCTTAACTTGTGGGGTCCATTTATTAACCTCTTCTTCTCTTTTTTTCTTTTCTTTTCTTTTTTTCTATTTTTTTTCTTTTTTTACTTTTTTTATTTTCTTGATCACACTTTCAGGATGGGTGCACTTCTTTTTATTCAAGCAGAGTTTCTTTTCTTGGTCTTTTTCACCAAAACCTAACCTTTTATTCTTTTTCATGGATTCTTTCTCTTTTACTCTACCCTTCTTCATACCCAACATATATCACACACTCCTATGATAGCTACCTTCAACTTAGGCTGTTTGCCTACTTTAAGGTGCACAGTGTCCAAGGAAGACCAGGGACAAAACAAGTTCATTATGATTTAAAAAGGGAAGGTGATAGGTATCATAAAAAGAAAAATGGTCAATTAAGTCTCAAACCGAGATCAAGGGATATCATGCATTAGAGGAAGTTCATTTAGGCTAATAGTGACTTAAATTCAAAAATGTCCTATGATCTTTTCCTAACCCCTATCTTTCAACTATGGTAAGATGAACCGGGCAAGTTCTAGATTTGACACTACAAAGAGAACTCGATATAGTCTCACACACACATGGCACACAAGCAATATCACTGGTTACTACCTATCTGGTTCATACAATTGTTCAGTAGTGATGATCAGGTAACTAAACTAATGCCATGACAAGATGCACAGCGGTCACACTAAGGTGCAATTTGTACAGTCATGCAAAACAAACCTTCGGGGAGGTGTTCAAAATCACAAAATCAGTTAACTGCCTACAGAACTTGCACTACTCCTATTTATTTACAGAATATGCTACAACAACATGCTACCCTACACCCTCAACTTAAAATCAAAACAAACTGAAACAAAGGGTTAGGGTATACCTGGAGTCAATCAAGTCTAAAATCATGGATCCTCGACCCTGCAGTAGTGTTATCCTCATCAGGATCTTCTCTTTGCTCCGGTTCAGCTGTCCTGCTATATGAGTGTGATGCCCCAAAAAAATTTTCCATTAAGATCTCGGATGAAAATGTGTTGAATTCTATTCTTTATCGTGATTAATAATTTTTCTGTGTAGAATTTTTGGATATGTGACCAGTCATCATGTAGAGCATTGAATAATCTTTCCAACGATATGTGGATCATCCAAAACAGACACTCAAGCGATGAGTTATGATCATTCTGATCTAATCTTGAATAGTGGTGAACAGTAAATGTACAGGAAAAAAATACTAAGGCCAGGTTAATTTTAGGGTAAACTTTAAATGATCATAACTCCTTGTACATAATGATCCGGGGAGCTACTATATATCAACAAAAATCTTTGAAAGTCCTCTTTTCAATGAAATTGGTTTCATCCAATTTGCCCATCGGAGCAAAAAGTTATGGTCGATCTACTTCAGCCTATCAAAACAGTCCACCGAAGGACATATTTGACATTATTTGATTTTGAAGGGTATTTTAGTCATTCCTACTCCAATCCATTCAGGTAAACCATGGATTTAAGTCCATTAAGAGCATTCAATAGCTCATTTGTCTCCAAAATTTCCTAAGGCTCAAACCCCAACCCTACTACTCCAAATTTCATCTTTCTATGTCTCTTGATTGAACCGTAGAAATTTCAAATTGATTTGGAATTCGAGTTGATCATGTTAAGGGCTTCAAAAAGTACCCTTTATTTTTGTGAATAAATTTTTGAAGTCAGAAGTTCATATTCATCTTCTATTTTTACGTATGTGGGGCTTTGAACAAGATTATCCTTTCGATCTTGTGCCTGGTATTTTTGTTGAATTACATTGACATGAGATTTTACATGTTTTATGATGAATTAAAAATATTGTTTTATATCTTATATTATTGTCCATGAGCTATGGGATTATGTCATCTGATATGTGTACGATGTTGAGATGGAATTATGTTCAAAAAGTATTTGATTATGACATTATGATGATTTAATTTGTTATGCCTTGATTTATACTATCATTCCACTATTTTCTTATTATGAATTTATAATTGATATAGTAAATTCTATATCCCTACTATAGGTTGATGTCTTAAGTACCTTTAAATGAGAGTTGGATGGTAAATTAAGAAATATTGATATTGAAGTTGCAATGAGTCTTGGTATTTTCTGGATGGTTTTAATGAGTTAAATTGTTGAAAATAATATGTATGGAGTCTTCATATACTTGTCCAAATGTTGAGTAAGTTATGGTTCAATGAATTGATACCTTGTTGATGTTGAGGAAGATTAAAATATTTTGCGCTAAAATCTGTTGAGTTAGGAATCCACAAATTCATATGATTTGATAAATGAGAAAGAGATTTGATTTGGTATTTATGATAGACCCTTCTGATGTTGTGGTGGATTTCCTAACACGTTTAGAGCTTATCGGGGAGTAGTACTTAGCACCGAGAGGGAAATTTGGTATTTCCCAAAACCTATGTGATACCGTAGGATTGTTTGATAATGATATTATTGGTCAGAGAGCCCAATTGTGATTATTGATATTTTAAGATCGTACTCCTTGGCAAAGAGTATGACGCTCCCACCAACGGGGGTTTCAAAGGTTGTTATTCCACATAGCTCACGTGGGGTTGTCGGTTGTAGGAAACTCCCCTGTCCATAAGAGTCATGGTTATTGAAATACCGAGTCGCTCCGAGTTTTGATGTGGTAAGTCAAGTTGCCTATGATGATCTTTAATGATTTATGAGATTTTTCTCCTACATTTCCTATCTAAGATGTTATGAGTTGCATGATTCAATGTCACTCAAGCCAGGTATGTCATTATGGTCCGTATGTACGTTTTTATGAAATTTATGATATTATTTATATTTTGCTTGCACCCCCACATACTCAGTACGTATCTTATGCTGACCCATACATTTCTCTATAGGCTACATTCTTACCATGATGTAGGTTCAGGTCCTCAACCGCAGCCGCGACAGTGATATTCGAGTGCTGCATCTACATTTCTTCAGTGGTGAGTCCTCATGGTTCAAGGACCAAGTTGCTAGTTTTGGTGTTGTTGTTTTGTGATCCCTTTGGTCTGTTGAGTCAGTTAGGGGTTTGTCCCAATGGCTCATTGATTTTTCTATATAGAGGCTATATCAGACTAGTGTATTGTTGGGTTGTTTTGTGTATAGACATTCCATATATGTACAGTCTAACGATATTCTGTGCCATGTGTGATGTGATATAATATGTACTTATATATATATCCTTAGCATAACGTGTATGTTGTTGTATTGGAACCCAAGGGTAGTGTTTTATTTTAAAGGGTTAGCTTGAGGCTACAAGCTTGTGGCATCTCGGGATGATATTTCAGGGCATTTCAAACTTGGTACCAGAGCCTAAGGTTGTGAAGAGTCCTAGGGAGTCTGACAAGCAGCGTTACGTAGAGTCTTGAGCATCGGTGTGTAGCGCACCACACCTATGACGAAGAGGCTGCGGGGCATTCTAGGAAAAGTCGTTTCTTTCTTTCTATAAGAGTCTATTATGCTTATAACTATTTCCTTCTGCTGTTAATTCTTGCATTCTTATGACAGAAAATGCCTCCACGTCGAGCTCGTAGAAACAACAACCAACCTCAACTTGTTGATCCATTACATGAGACAGTATCCCATGCTGAATTTCAAGCAGCTTTCAGATGTTAGCCCAGGCAGTTACCGCCAATATTCAGGCCAACGCTCCACTTCCACAGGAAAATAATTTGGTAGCAGCACAAATTTGTGACTTTATGCGGATAAATCTGCGCCAGAGTTTCATGAGTCAAGAGTAGGTGAAGACCTACAGATATATGTTGATGAAATAAATAAAATTACACAAATTATGCACATGACCAAGGAAGAAAGTGTGGATCTAGCTTCTTATCGATTGAAGAATATTGCCTATGACTGGGTGCAGATGTGGAATAAGGGCAGAGAGCAAGATACCACTTCGGTGACTTGGCAATTTTTCCAAGATACTTTCTTGGATAGATTCTTTCCTCTTGAGTTACGGGAAGCTAAGATAGAGGAGTTTATGAATTTGAGACAAGGCTATATGTCGGATAAGGTGTATTGTCTTAATTTTAATCAACTATCAAAGTACGCTCCTAATATGATGACTAACTCGAGGGAGCAAGTTTCTAATTGGGGTGTCGAGTTATGTGGTGAAATAATGTAGATATGCTATGATCATCAATAGGGAGATTGATCTTTCTAGGTTAATGATTCACACCCAACAGGTTGAGTCAGACAAAATAAAGGAAAGAGAAAGAGTAAGAGGGATTAAGAAAGTTATATTGGAGCAACAGGGGTCTGGTCAGACTAGATTCTTTGGAGGGAGTCGCCCTCAGTTTTAGAGACGTCCATTTATACCTGCGTTTTCCTCAGCTAGTGCTCCCTTATATCAGGGCTGGCAAGAGCTTGGGAATAGGTCGGTACCTTCCAGGTCTTAGGATAGTGTAAGCAACTAGCCTCATCCTCCTTCGTGAGCTAAGTGTGGTACAGACCATTTTGGGAAGTGTTATATGGGGCAGAGGGGATGTTTTGGTTATGGAAAGTTGGGCAACATACGTAGAGACTGCCTATATACCAGATAGCGGAGTTGTGATGCTCGTCCTTAGAGTCAGGCTACCAGTGCCCCACTTTCTGCAGCCCATCCAGTTCCTTCTCAGGGTGCTTTATCTAGTACTGTTGGCGGTCAACGCCAGAATTATTTCTATTCTATACCACCTCGTTAGGAGCAGGAGGACTCTCTTGATATTGTCATTAATATGCTCCGTGTTTTCTATTTTGATGTCTATGTGTTGATGGACCCTGGTTTGAGTTCTTTTTATGTGATACCTCTGGTTGCTGTAAATTTTAAAACGAATCCTGAACTAATTTTTGAGCCTATTTTGGTTTCTACTCTGGTAGGAGAGTCTGTCATTGCTAAGCAGGTGTATAAGAAATATCCCATTACTGTTTTTCATCGGGTTATGTATGCTGATTTAATTGAGCTAGATATGGTTGACTTTGATATGATTCTGGGTATGGATTGGCTTCACTCATGCTATGCGTCTATTGATTGTCGTGCTCGTGTGGTCAAGTTTTAGTTTCCTGATGAACCTATCCTCGAATAGTCCAGGGGTTCTGTGATTCCTAAGGGTCATTTCATATCCTATCTCAAAGCTAGGATGTTGATTTCTAAAGGTTGCATCCACCATTTTGTTTGGGTTAAAGACAGTAAGTCTGAAACCCCGACCATTTAGTCAATTAATGTTGCTAATGAGTTTCTTGATATCTTTCCAGAAGATCTCCCTGGAATACCTCTTGATAGAGGATAGAGTTCGAGATTGACCTTCTTCCCGATACTCAGCCTATTTGCATTCCTCCGTATTGCATTGATCCCGCGGAACTTAAAGAGTTGAAGAAGCAATTGAAAGATCTTTTAGATAAAAGCTTTATCAGACCTAGTGTGTCCCCAGGGGGTGTACCTGTCCTATTTGTGCGTAAGAAAGACGGTTTTTTGTGGATGTGTATTGATTACCGGCAGCTTAATAGGGTTACAATCAAGAATAAATATCCGCTTCCTTGAATTGATGATTTATTTGATCAATTGCAAGGTGCGAGCTACTTTTTGAAGATAGACCTCAGATCCGGTTATCACCAACTTAAGGTTAGGGAATGTGATATCCCCAAGACAGCCTTCCAAACCCATTATGGTCATTTTGAATTTCTAGTGATGTCTTTCAGGTTAACTAATGCTCCAGCGGCTTTCATGGATCTTATGAACTGTGTATTCCGGCCATATCTGGATTGTATGCTAAGTTCAGTAAGTGTGACTTCTGGCTGAACTCTGTAGCCTTCTTGGGTCATGTTGTTTCTTTCAAAGGTATTAGAGTTGATCCTCAAAAGATAAAGGCTATAAAGAGTTGGCCTAGACCTATTTCTCCTTCTGATATCCAAAGTTTCTTGGGTCTAGCTGATTATTATCATCGTTTTGTTGAAGGGTTTTCATCTATTACATCTCCTATGACCCGTTAGACCCAAAAGAAGGTGAAGTTCTTGTGGTCCGAATCTTGCGAGAAGAGTTTTCAAGAGTTGAAGACTTGACTCACTTCAGCCCCTGTGTTGACTTTGCCTGACGGTGATGATGGTTTTATGGTGTATTACGATGCGTCCAGAGTCGGTTTGGGTTATGTATTGATGCAAAAGGGAAAGGTTATAGCTTATGCTTCCAGGCAGCTAAAGCCTCATGAGAAGAATTATCCTACCTATGATTTGAATTAGCTGCCGTAGTTTTTGCTTTGAAAATCTGGAGACACTATTTGTATGGTGTCCATGTCGACATCTTCACGGACCATAAGATCTTGCAGTATGTATTCACCCAAAAGGAGTTGAATCTTAGGCAGAGACGATGGTTAGAACTGTTGAAAGATTATGATATGAGTGTGCTATATCATCCGGGCAAGGGCAATGTAGTAGCAGATGCCCTTAGTCGAAAGTTCATAGGTAGCGTAGCACATGTGGAGATTGGTAAGAAGGAGTTGGCCTGTGAGGTACATCGTTTGGCTAGATTGGGGGTTAGGTTGTTTGGTGATGCTGAGGGTAGTATAGGATTGCAAAGCGGTTCCGAATCCTCTTTAGTTTCGGAAGTGAAGGAGAAGCAAGACAGGGATCCTACCTTGGTCAGGTTAAAAGAGTCAGTTAAAGACCAAAAGGTGGAGGTTTTCTCCCAAGGAGGAGATGGGATTTTGAGACTCTGAGAAAGATTATGTGATCCTAATGTTGATAACTTGAAGCAGAGGATTATGGTGGAAGTGCATGGTACGCGATAATCCATCAATCCTGGTGCTAGCAAGATGTACCATGATTTCTGAGAAATCTATTGGTGGAACGGTATGAAGAGGAACATAGCAGAATTTGTGGTGAAGTATTCCACGTGTCAACAGGTTAAAACATAGCATCAAAGGCCCACTGGCATGATGCAAAATTTTAGCATTCCTACTTGAAAGTGGGAAAAAGTGAATATGGGCTTCATAGTTGGTTTGCCTCCTTCTGTCGCTATCATGATTCGATTTGGGTTGTCGTAGATCGGCTGACAAAATCAGCTCATTTCTTGCCTGTGCATTCATTGTATATAGCTGAAGATTATGCTAGAATATATATTCGGGAACACGTTAGACTTCATATCCCTTTGGCTATTATTTCTGACAGAGGTACTCAGTTTACTTCTCAGTTTTGGAAATATTTCTAGAAGGGTCTCGGTACCCAAATTCATTTAAGTTCTACTTTCCATCCGCCAATAGATGGTTATGCTTGGACCATTCAGATTTTAGAAGATATGTTGAGGGCTTATGTGCTTGATTTTAAAGGTAGTTGGGATGAGCACTTAGCATTAATCGAGTTTGCTTACAATAATAGTTTTCATGCTACTATTGGAATGGCCCCATTTGAAGCTTTGTATGGTAGAAGGTGTAGATCATCCATTGGTTGGTTTGGAGTTGGTGAGGCTGCCGAGACTGGACCGGATGAGGCGTTCGAGGCCATGGAGAAGGTTAAGTTAATTCGGGAAAGGTTAAAAACCGCCCAATATTGTCAAAAATCATACGCAGATGTAAGGAGGAAAGACCTTGAATTTGATGTTGATGATTTAGTGTACTTGAAAGTTTCACCCATGAAAGGGGTGAAGAGATTTGGGAAGAAAGGAAAACTAACTCCCCATTACATTGGTCCCTATAAGATTATGGATCTCATTGGGAAGGTAGCATATAAGGTTGAATTGCCCGCAGAGTTATCTAACGTTCATCCAGTTTTTCATATTTCTATGCTTAAGAAGTCTATTGGTGATTCTGTTGTGATTGATCCTTTTGAAAGCTCGGGTATTCAAGATAGTATTTCATATGAAGAGATTTCGGTTGAGGTTTTTGACTTTCAAGTTCACAGGCTAAGAAATAAGGAAGTTCCTTTGGTTAAAGTGCTTTGGCAAAATCAATCCGTGGAGAGTGCTACTTGGGAAGCCGAACTGGATATGCGCGCCAAATATCCCCACCTCTTTCCTACGAATCTGGAGCATGTCAAAGGTGTCATTCTCTTTTGATTTAAACCTTATTGCTATGTTTATCTTGGCTTGTGTGTTTTCTACGATATCCAAAAAAATCTTGAATGGAGTATATGCTTGGGCAAGATGATTTTTCTCTATATAATCATTTTCATAGTATTATTGACCTACCTATCAACATTCGAGGATGAATGTTTCCAAGGGGGAGATGATGTGATGCCCCGGAAAAATTTTTCGTCAAGATCTCGGATGAATATGTGTTGAATTCTGTTCTTTATCATGATTAATAATTTTTCTTTGTGGAATTTCTGGATATGTGACCCGTCATCGCGTAGAGCATCGAATACGATTTCCAAAGATATGTGGATAATCCAAACGGAAACTCGAGCTATGAGTTATGATCATTTCGATCTAACCATTAATAGTGGTGAACAGTAAATGCGCAGGAAAAAACTACTGAGGCTAGGCGAATTTTAGGGTCAACTCCAAATGATCATAACTCCTTGTACATAATGATCTGGGTGAGATACAATATATCAACAGAAATCTCTGAAAGTCCTCTTTCCAATGAAATTAGTTTCATCTAATTTGGCCATCGGAGCAAAAAGTTATGGTCGATCTACTTCAGCCTATCAAAACAGTCCACCGAAGGACAGATTTGACATTATTTGATTCTTAAGGGTATTTTAGTCATTCCCACTCCAATCCATTCAGGTAAACTATGTATTTAAGTCCATTAAGAGCATTCAATAGCCCAGTTTTCTCCAAAATTTCTTAAGGCTCAAACCCCAACCCTACTGCTCCAAATTTCATCCTTCTATGTCTCTTGATTGAACCGTAGAAATTTCAAATTAATTTGGAATTCAAGTTGATCATGTTAAGGGCTTCGAAAAGTACCCTTTATTTTTGTGAATAAAGTTTCAGAGTCGGAAGTTCATATTTATCTTCCATTTTTACGTATGTGGGGCTTTGAATAAGATTATCCTTTCGATCTTGTGCCTGGAATTTTTGTTGAATTACATTGACATGAGATTTTACATGTTTTATGTTGAATTGAAAATATGATTTTATATCTTATATTATTGTCCATGAGCTATGGGATTATGTCATCTAATATGTGTACGATGTTGAGATGGAATTATGTTCCAAAAGTATTTGATTATGAGAGTATGATGATTTAATTTGTTAAGCCTTGATTTATACTATCATTCCACTATTTTCTTATTATGAATTTATAATTGATATTGGAAATTCTATATCCCTACTATGGGTTGATGTCTTAAGTACCTTTAAATGACAGTTGGATGGCAAATTGAGAAATGTTGATATTGAAGTTACAATGAGACTTGGTATTTACGGGATGGTTTTGATGAGTTAAATTGTTGAAATATTATGTATGGATTCTTCATATCCATGTCCAAATATCGAGTCAGTTATTATTCAATGCATTGATACCTTGTTAATGTTGAGGAAGATTAAAATATTTTGAGCTAAATTGTGTTGAGTTAGGAATCCGCAAATTGGTATGATTTGATAAATGAGAAAGAGATTTGATTTGGTCTTTATTTTAGGCCCTTGTGATGTTTTGGTGGATTTCCTAACGCGTTCTAAGCTTGTCGGGGAGTAGTACTTAGCACCGAGAGGGAAATTTGGTATTTTCCCAAACCTATGTGCCACCGTAGGGTTGTTTGATGATGATATTATTGGGTAGAGAACTCGATTATGATTATTGCAGTTTTAAGGTCGTACTCCCTGGCAAAGAGTATGATGCTCCCACCAATGGGGGTTTCAAACGTTGGTATTCCACATAGCTCACGTGGGGTTGTCGGTTATAGTAAACTCCCCTGTCCATAAGAGTCATGTTTATTGAAATACCAAATCACTCTGAGTTTTGATGTGGTAAGTCAAGTTGCCTATGATGATCTATAATTATTTATGAGGTTTTTCTCCTATATTTCCTATCTAAGATGTTATGAGTTGCATGATTCAATGTCACTCAAGCCAGGTGTGTCATTATGGTCCGTATGTATGTTTTTACGAAATTTATGATATTATTTATATTTTGCATGCACCCCACATACTCAGTATGTATCTTGTGCTGACCCACATATTTCTCTGTTGGCTACAGTCTTACCATGATGTAGGTTCAGGTACTCATCCGCAGCGGCAACAGTGATATTCGAGTGTCGCATCTACATTTCTTCAGTGGTGAGTCCTCATGGTTCGAGGACCAAGTTTCTAGTTTTGGTGCTATTGTTTTGTGATCCTTTTGGTTTGTTGAGTCAGTTGGGGGTTTGTCCTAATGGCTCGTTGATTTTGCTGTGAAGAGGCTATGTCACACAAGTATATTGTTGGGTTGGTTTGTGTATAGACATTCCATAAATGTACATTCTAACGATATTCCATGCCATGTGCGATGTGATATGATATGTACTTATATATAATCCTTAGCGTAGTGTGTATGTTGTTGTGTTGGAACCCAAGGGTAGTGTTTTGGCTTAAAGGGTTATCTTGAGGATATGTGTAGCCTTGGGCACCATGTGGCATCTCGAGATGATACTTTAGGGTGTTACTATGAGGCTCCTATAGCTCTCGTTCATAGTGCTTCTTCCCATTTCCAGTTGTTCTCTCGGGATGCTTGCGTTGCCCTTTTCAAATCCACTTTCTCCTATTCTGTCAACTCATCTGCCTGCAGTGTCTTCTCTGCCTTCTTCTTCTTCTTTACCTTTTTATCGGCCTTGCTCTTATTCTCATAATCTTCTTGTCTCTTTCTCTTACATTTTTCATCTTCTTTGTCTTTCTTTTTTTTCTTTTTCACTGGCTCTGCAGCGAGATCAAGGATTGGAGGTTTATCCTCATATTCCTTAGCTATCTGTACTACAGGCATCATAAACTGGTGTTGTTGTACTACCACCATCTCAGCTTTTACCTTTTCTAGGGCAACTCTGAATTCTGCAAGCTTTGCTCCAGTCAGGTCGTGTGCCCTTGCATCAAAACGGTTCTCCAGATCTGCAACCCGTGCAGGAAAAGTAGTAAAGGGCTCAATAGTAGCCCTAATTCTTTTATCTACAGCAGCAGCAAATTGCTCAGCAGAGGCACGTAGCTGTGTCTCACACTATCTGGCCTGTTTGACCATTTTTCTGATATTAATAGCCTGGGATGCAGCTTTCACTGGTGCTGTAGGAACTGATGGACCTGACTCATCATCAGGAACTGAGCCTGCTGGAGCAGCCTCAGAAACTTGCACCTCAACTTTAGGTACTGAACTAGGGCCTGGAACTGATGGGTTCACCTCACCCCTCACCCTTCTATCAAGTGTCATCCTAGGCTGATTTTTCTCATAGCGAATAGGGTTGTGGGTCTTGGTGGCATACAAAGTCTCATCAATCCCAATAATATTTGGTACCCTTGCCTCTGTGCATATCCTGGCAATCAGAAAAGGGAACAGATAAGCTATGTCAGACTTTGTTACCCGAATCTTGATCTCTTTAGCAATAATCTCCCCAAAATTCAGCTTTAGGTTGGCCACAAGACATGCGACCAATATTGCTCGATCATCACCACCGTCGGTCGGCATCAAATGGATGCGCACAACACCCCACCAGAATTTTGCCTCTTGAATCAAAGAAGCCTTGTAACTACGCTTACTGGGTCGGGTAATCCATAAAGGGTCCTCAGCTATAAGTGTAGCTAACCAAGGACGCTGGTCATCCTTACTCTTTAGACGATGGTAGAATGCAGGATTTGTGACTTGAGGATTGAAGTTGGATCCATGTAGAAACCTGTTGATAGTCGTATCAAAAATATCTATATTTACCCCACGAACTGAAACTCTGGTCAGCAAAGGCTGGTCTTCTGTGGTCTCTTCACTTTTGCACATGCTCTCTAATGTAACCTGGTAATTCGCATAGAACTCCCGAACTACTGTAGGGAAAAATGGTTTACCTCCCTTAGCAATCCATCCCAGCCCATAATCTCTAAATTTTTTCTCAACTGCAGGATACCCAGACAATCCTTTGATGATGACTCTCTACTCTGGGAAACCCTTGCCGTCTGGTAGATTTTATTTTTTTTCTAATCAACCCTTTGAGGAAAATATCCTCTGCTTCGGGGATTTTCCATCTAGCATTCTCTCAAACCTCTGGATTCTTGAATTTTATCAAAGTTCCCCGAACTGGGAGTTCTTTCTCAGCTTGAATCTCAATCGCGGTAGTTTTAGAGAATGTTTCCTCAGAATCAGCCTTCTCAGACTCAGGCTATTAGGAATCAATTTGCTTAGAACATTCTTGCTCAGAAGATTCACTCTCAGCTGGGGTGGCGGTATCAGTATCATCACTATCCTCCACCGCAATGGGTTTAGGTGGAAGAGGTGCCTTTGGACTGGGTTTCTTTCTCCTCCACCTGAGCAGTGGTTCTTCATCTTTGTAATCAAAGTCTTCATCAATAAGCTTTCAAACCATTTTAGGCTTGGCATCTTTCTTTGGAGTGTTAGGATTCTTGCTTTTAGGTGTCATTAGAATGTTCCTGATGAGTTGACTCCACTTGATTACGCGAGAGAAGAAAACATGAGAGATAGATTCTAATTTTCCTTACAATCCCACAACTATCAGGAAGGAGGTTTCCTTGTATACTTGGGAGTGTTTTTAAAGGAAGTAAATATCCTACTAAGGAAATAAAATAATACTTAAAGAAGGAAATAAAATAAAGCGGGAACCTAAAGGGTTTGGATCTGGGCCGGGTCAGATTCGGGTCAATTTGGGCCCATATTTTCAAAAACAAAATGATGGCTAACAACAACTTGTGATAAGCCATCACAACTATGATAGCCTATCACGGAGGTTGTCAGCCTTAAAAAAGAAGGTCTCCATTGCTGGTCTTTCTGATAACATTGGTGATAAGTCATCACAATTGTGATAGCCTATCACGAATATCGTCAAGACTACTTGGCTTTCATTCTTCATTTTTTACCTTGAACTTTTTGTACCTCTTCAGTTCCATCCTATTACTACCTAAATGAATAAAAATAAAATGCATGAAAATAATATTTTGGGTTGCCTCCCAATAACGCCTAATTTAGTGTCGCGGCACGACTTGTTTATCTTGACTACTCAGACTTTGTCAAGATGCCGTATCACTACCTCATTACCATATTCTTGGAATACATCCACAACCTAGAAGATGTTCATCTCCTCCAACTGCTTCATAGGAGGTTGCATTTTGAATTTGGCCTCCTTTTTTCCATACCTGAATTTAAGCTCATTGAGCACCATATCAACCAATACTCTTCCCGTGACTAATAATGGTCTACCCAAAATGATGGGTACCTTAAAATCAACATCACAATCCAATATCACAAAATCTGCAGGTAAAATAAAGTCATCCTCTTTTATCGGCATATTATGTAATACACCTACTAGTCATTTCACCATTTGTCTGCCATAACAAGACACATCGTTATAGGGTTAGGCTCCCCTAATCCAATCTTTTTGTAGATATCTAGCGGCATCCAATTTATACTTGCTCCTAAGTCACATAAAGCTTTGGTAAACTTCATGGACCCAACTGTGCATGGTATAGTAAATGCTCCAGGGTCAGGCTTTTTCTGCATTAAGGTTTGTGAAGAAACGGCACTACAGTGGTGATGCTGTCCACCATCTCACAGCTTGCTTCCGCTTCTTTGTTAGCAATTCTTTCATAAATTTAGCATATTTTTGCATTTGCTCAAGTGCCTCCATCAGTGGCGTGGTCACTATCAATTGTTTCAGTATTTCCAAGAACTTACTAAATTTCTAGTTATCTTCTTTCTTTTTCAATCTCAGAGGAAATAGAGGTGGTGGTTTTGGCATTTGTTTCAATACAACTTTCCCTTTCTTTTCATTTTATTTCTCTAAAATATCAACAACTCCATCCATCTTCTCAGACTCCACTGGATTGCGTCCTTCTGATTCATCAATATTTACCTCCTTCATAGCTTTGCCCGTAGAAGGGCTAGATAACACCTTACCACTTCGAGTGGTAATTGTCATAAAAGAGCCATCAGTCTGTGGGTTATGAACCGTATCACTAGGTAATGTACCAGCTTTTTTCTTGTTCAGAGTAGCCAAAAGTTGGCTTATCTGCTGCTCCAACTGCTTAATTAACGCAGAGTGTGAGCTAATCAACTGACTCAGGGTAGAAAACTCACTTTTCATATTACTTACTCCCGAGTTGGTTGCCTCAACTCCCATCAATAACTTTTCTATCATGTCCTCCATGGATATCTTGCCAGAACTAGTTGTCACAGCATCCCGACTTCCAGGAAGAATATACAAACCACTCCTGTCTTTATTATTTCTCCAATGTCCCTGCTCTCTATCTTTATAATCAGGCTTGTCATAGAAAGTCCGACCTTGGTTCCCTTGGCTATTTCCTCAAAACCCCCCCTGATTACTCATATAGTTTGCCTTAGCATCAACACCTGTAGATATAATACCCTGAGAATCCATAGCCTTGACCATTTCAGTCTTATCGGTTAGCAAGTACTTAGCCAAAAAGTCCATCTGCATCTTCAAGTAGGCCATGCCCTGATCTCGTTCCTCATCCCTTCTAAGTTGCTCTGCAGTAATACCACCAGCAACAATCGGGCTAGCCACTATAGAGTCCCTAGTATGCCAAGCTCGACTCTACTTGGCCATTCTATTCAACATGTCGGAAGTATCCAGAAAAGGGAGGTCAATGAACGAACCACCTACAGCATTATCCGTAATAGGTTTCGTCATAGAGTTGAAAGCTATGTACAAAGTCTCCACCAAGTACAAGTCCGTCATATTGTGGTTCGAACATTGTGCAAGTTTCTTCTTAAATCTTTGCCAGGTTTCGTGCAGTGCTTTAGTTGGAAGCTATCTGAAGTTGCTAATTTTATTCCTCAACTATACCCTTCTGGAAGGTGGAAAGAACCGTTCTAGGAACGCATCTTTGAACTGTCTCCAGTTGGTTATAGAATCAAGCTCTAACTCATTCAGCCACATTGTTGCCTCCCCAAACAAAGACAAAGGAAACAATCTTAACCTCATCGCATTCTGGCTTACCTCCGGATTGTCAAAGGATTTGCAAATGGTGATGAAGTTCACCAAATGCATATGCGGATCATCACCAGGAAAGCCTCCAAATAACCCCTTTAGATTCAGGAGTTAGATCATGGTACTTGTTATGATGAACTTTGCACCTGGTGCCAACGGTGGCTGAATGATAGCACCCGTTGCACCAGCTCCGTCCATTCCTTCATCATCTTCATCAGCCTCATATTGCATAGGCTATTGACCATACCTTCCTCGGACTGGACGATTTCTGTTGATGTTTCACTGTACTGGTGCAGCAACTTGCTCCAATCTCCATGGGTTTTGAGGATTCAACAATTCTTCATCACCCAAGTCTTCATCATCAGGGTTTTGGTGACGTTCTTGTTGACATAAATTTTGCACATTCAGCTGAGCCCTAGCTAAAGTAGCTAGTCTTTTTGCTTTCTGTTGTTCAGCCATTCTTCCAATTAGTTGAGGTTCTATATTGATTGGTAATAGAGGTTCTCCAGAACTTATCGTGCTTGGCTTAAACAACACAGTACCTATAATAAACAAAAACAACAAATAAATGTAAATCATAGAAACTTAACTATCAACTAATTTTTGAACACAAAATTTTTAGTCTACAATCGTATTCCCCGGCAATGACGCCATTTTTTATAATGCTCAAATTACAATCTTGAATGGGTGTAAGAGATCGTTGTCAATATAAAACCCAACTAGGTTGGGGTCGAATCCCACAGGGAATAGCGTGTGAACTTCGATTTGTTTACGAAAGATTTTACTGGTAGTTTACTATTTTTGAAGGATGGGGGTTTAAATTCACAATGTGTAAAATATCACTTTCAACACTTCAGTGTTTGTAATCAATATAAATGGGAAACCAAAGCTATGTTCACTAAGGGTTTCAGAAATTGATAGATACTAAGTTATGCTAGAGATTCTCAAAATGAGTAGAACAATAGAATATCCCTGATAATTATACTATCTGACTTATCTCTCGATCTCACCAGACAATTTATTATCTAATTCTCTTGAACTTAGATAACTTATCTATTTCCAATAGGATGTTTTCTCAGGTAGATTAATCCACTTAAGGCATAATCATTAAATAAAAGGTTGGTAGCTACCGAGTCCCTGTTGATAATTCACGTCCTCTAGTCTATTTCTCCGTTAGAAGCAAATAAAACCTAAGGCATAACCTAATGGTTGCAACCACTAGATTTTAGTTAAAACAACAGAATTTCAAGATGTTTTACAACTCTTTGAATCCGTTAAACACCTAGTATCATATCAAACCATAATCCATGGATCCCATAACTCCGGCTAATGAAATTAGCCGCTCATGAATTGATGAACAAAATAACAAGTTGAATTCATGATTATAATGATAAACTTACAAATGGATAGAAAACAATAAGTAGTTCCTCCGATTTAATCACAAGGTAGAAACCCCAAAAATAGTTGATACGAAAACACAAGAATATTTTATCAAAGAGAGCAAAAATATTGTCTCTCTTCTTAGAGTTGATGTCTGATAGATGAATTATGCCCCTTTTTCAAAAACCCTAAAAGATGCTATTTATAATAAAGCCTAATAAAGGAAATAAAATAACAAAATTAATAAAATTGTTCAGAATAGGTGACGCCTAGGCTGACGCCGCGTCAAGAAGTTGACGCCCTATTATGGATGGCGTTAAAGAGGCTTTATTTGCCTTCAAGTTTTTTCTTAGGCTGACGGCGTATCACCAACGTCATCAGATATCTTCTTCCCATGCTAACTTTCTGCTTAAGGCTAACGCCATTTTTGACACCTTATCATGACTTTGATGCCACATCACCGGCATCATCAGAACTGCTCCTCAAACTGTAACTCCCTAGTTAAGGCTCACGCTAATGCTAATAGGCTATCATAAGGCTGACGACTTTTCACAAAGGTCGTCAGCCATGTTTTTTTCTATTTTGCTCAGATTTTTAACTCTTTTGCTCCATTATTGTTTATTCTCATTTCATTAGCCTTTTTCTGCAATATCATGTGAAAACACATCAAACAACAAGAGTTGCTTCAGAATTAACAATTATTTTGAGCTAAAAAGCATTAAATGTGTTAGCTTTTGCTCACACATCATATGATTACATCCGTGTGTGCTTTTAAGATATGATGTTATCCTTGGGATGTCTATTATAATTCTTCGATACTAATCACTTCTTAAGCGGTGTAGTTCTTTCTAGTAACGAATAGTGAGTAAAAGTAAAATATGTCGAATAAAGAGTCAAGACTAATTGGTAAGTGCGATCTTGTGTTGAAATAAGAATTCACCTAGTGGGTATAATTGGCTTATATAAATGGATTAATTAAGGGATATTGCCTAGTAGAATGAGTTATGTGGTATCTAGTTATCTCTTGAGTAATAATACTACTTTATGACTAGAAGTCTAGAGTGCTTGTTGGTAAAGCTTGTTAAGATAAAATGTGGTCAATAGCGATTTCGGTATTACATGGCCAATGACGATAATAGGTTTACCATTGTTGATCATTAGTGATATTAATGCCTAAAGTATAATGTTGTTTGATTTTTAAATAAGGATTTGTAGATTTATGATGCTATATAGTAAAAGGCGTTGATTGATAGATAGATATGTGCATTTGTGATATGTAACCTTTTTCCTCTATGAAGACTAGTTTGCCTCTGATAAATAGAAATAAACTTTGGTCAAATGGAGTCTATGGATTAGTAGTGCAACTTGTCTAGATGTGCATGTTGGATATTTAGTGAATAATACTTGGTTATATTTCGTGAATGGGAATTATGTAAAGAATTGGTGAGGCTATAATTTGATGTCCTATGATGACTAATGAATTAGTATTTTAATGATACAAATTGTTGGTTAGCTAATAATGAGTATATTGAGTATATTTACATCATAGTTATCTAAATGGCTATATGACTATGATTATGATTACCTTGGTATATGTTATTTTAGTTACAGTAATTGATAATGATTATGAATCTTGGCAAATGACCGTGGATATGAAATGTGGTGAACCATAGATAATGAGAAATTGGTTATAGGTTTACATACTTGACGATTTGATCCTTTCATGCACTCTCCGGTGGTATGAGCTATCGTAATGGGTTCTTTACTTTATATTCTCTTGGGTGTACTCCCTGATAGTATCGGACACCACAGTGTGTCCTTTTATGTTATACATAGATAGATATATGTGCGTTAACTTGGTATTATATGTGATTGTGATTGTACTTGTGTTGTTGTATGCTTTTAGATAATATATTTCCTACATATTATGGTATCACTATGTATTGGTTCAATATTCATAATTTCATTCTAGTTGGTTAATTATACTATACAATGATGATGAAAATGACTTAGGTTCAATTTTGTACCTTGAATTAGAGATATTGTCTTGCTTTATATCATCTTTACATCATAATTTAGCTCAACCAGTGGATGATGCCTACCGAGTACACATTATTTTGGTGCTCAAACTACGTTTCTGTACCTTTTACGTGCAGACCCGAGTACTAGTTTTTGTCATTGAGTTGAGTTCGTACTATACTGATATTTCAAACATAGGGTGAGCTCTTTGAGTTTCAAGTTTCCTATTTACCTCCTATCATTATTTAGTATTTTATATTCAAGATGAATATTTAAATTATTTAAACGTTGGGTTGTACTTCCTATTATCATACTTAGATGCTCTTGTACTGATATTAACAGGTTAAGGGCTTGGTATCTGGATTTGATTATCGTTTGTGGAACATTGTCGATCATGATTGTGTTCATCTATTTTTGGCCTTGTCGTGCATTTTTACCGAAGTTACGCATTGCCTTAGCTCCAGGTTATGGTATTATCTTATTTACTGGTGGGTTTTAGTAGGTTCCACCATGACTCATAAATTGATTTGTGAAAAATTAGTATCACAACCTAGGTTTCAACAATATTGTTAGCATAAGAGAATCTGTCTTATAAAGTCCTACAGATCAAAATGTTGACGCTTGTTTCCTATCTTTGGGAGGCTATGGGAAATTCGTAGGAGTCCTTTACTTTTTTAACTCATATTGGGGTAAGATTCTGAGTTGGTTTTTAAGTTATTTTATTGACCTTACTCTTTCATAGATGCCCAGGATACGTGCTACAGCTATGCGTGAGGGGGGTCCCAAGACTGAGCCTAAGGATCCTACTCCTATTTGAGGACAACCTCATGATGTTACCCTATTTAGGGACTAGGATGGGCCACCTCCCCTAAACCCCATTCCTGTACCTGATCCAGAGATTCCTCCGCCATAGCCAGCGGTAGGCCAAGGACCAGCCGAGGCTCCATAAAGTTTTATTCACTTTACTTTGCTTAAAGATGCCTTGGTTTAGTAGTTAGGTATTGTTGATTGTGCCTAGACTACTGGGAAAAGAGTTCAGCCTGCAGCTGCAGTTCCTGGAGTGGAGGTTCCTCCTATGTCAGTTGTTGTTCAGCTGATAACCATTCAACAAGTTGTGACCCAGCTTGTTATGTCTACCGAGGAGCAGAAGATGCTGGATAGGTTTTTGAGGTTGGCTATGCCTAGGTTTTCTAGAGCTCCTGGAGTGGATACATTTGTGTTTCATACAGCTTGTAAGGGGAGACTCTGTAAGTTAGGTCTTGTTGAGACTAGTAGTGTAGATTACACCATATTTCAGTTATGAGCTGTAGTCCAGTTGGATCTTCTCCCCTATCATGGACTCAGTTCTCCTTTATGTTCTTGGAGAATTATATGCCACACAACGAGATCGACTGAGGGATTAGTTCACCAGATTTGAGCAGGGTTCTATGATAGTCCCCGAGTATGAGGCCCCGTTCCCATGAGTTGGCCAGGCACGCGACTTATATTTTTGATCTTGAGTGTAAGGGAGTTTTCTACTTTCTTAGAAGAGTGAGACTCCCTATACAAATGGTTACTCAGAGTCTGGTTGATATGGGTAGGATCTTTGCTAAGGTTTCTGATCATGCTAGAGTAATTGTAACAGCTCGTATTTTCATGCTAGATTCTACCCGTCATTCCTACATATATAAGCTCTAATACAAATGATTGCCATATGCCTATAAGTTTCATTATCATTATCCTAGTATGTGAAGTGATATCTAAGTGAAAAATATTCATAAGAATCACCTAGAACAAAGTTGAGCTAAGAGCCCTTGATTCATCCAAAGTTTGGTATTCAATTCTACAAGGATCTACTTTGAACGTGTATAACTTTGTATATACGTAGAATTTTGCAGATCAAGACCCACCAAATTGTAGATAATTGAATTATCTTACCAACGATACAAATTTTGCCTTAATCCTATGCCCAAGTGAAAAGTTATTGGATTTTCTGTGTGAGGCAGTAAGCCAACGCGATATTGGGATACGGCGAGATGGTCCTCGACGCGATGTGCAATGCAGCACCATGGCCAATTTGATACGGAACTCTTTCAAATGCTATTTCATTTCCTAAAGGGTCTAGTGGACCTTTGGTCACTTCCCCTCACCCAAATCCATCCATAACACTTAATTTCAACCCCAAAAGCATAAGATACGTTATGATTCATCTTTTTCTCTCTAAGAAAATCCTAGCCCCTTTAAGAACACCAATAACTCCACCAAATTTTCTCCACGAAAGTAAATAATCCAAGCTTCTGGGTTCAAGAACAACAAGAAGAATCTTCAAGAACGCCAGTAGATGTTCAAAAATTTAATCTTTTACATTCAGTCAATCCAACAAGGTATGTGGGGTTATGAACAAGAATTCTATTTCATCCTTGTGCCCAAAACTTGTTCTTAAGTTAAGATTTCATGAATTTCATTTTAGGGTTCATACCCAAATTATTTTGTTTTAAGGTTATGAATTTATAAATTCTTTAAATATTGAAGTGCATGTTTGTCATACGTACTTATGTTTTGAATTAAAGATATATATCATGAGTTGCTCTTTTTTTTTATGAATTGATACTGTTGAATGATTTCAAGAATGACATTGAGCAACAATATTTATTGTGAAGTATCATGAGTTTAAGCATAAATTTTAAGCCCACAGTCTAAGAGTTGAGATTTTAAGTGATCATGCTCTTAAGTTTTATTTGATAAGCCATATCAAGAAGGTTTTTGAGATTTCAGGAAGACTATTGTCTTAAGTTTCTTGGATAATTGTTTACCAATATTTAAAGGAAAGGATTGGTCTTTTGACCCTGAGCTAAGATAAGGAATCCACATTGTTCATATAGTTTGAGATTTAAAGAAGAGAAGTATAATTGGTTTTCATTACAAACCCTTAATCTATTTTAAGGTGGATTCCCTAAAGTTTTGAGCAAAAGAATGGAAGAGTATTTAGCACCGAGTTGGGTATGATTCCAAGGTCTCATACCCCAGAACTACGTGTCAACGTAGAATTAAGATTAAGTGCCCATAGTGGGCTAAGATAGTGATTACTTAAAATAAGGTTATACTCCTTGGCAAAAGTCTGACTACTCTCCCCAACATGAGGTTTTTCATTTAGGGGAACATGACATTAGACATCATGATAGCATCAATGGTGTATGTTAGTTAAAAGAACCTCCCAAAATACCTAAGTCTTAAATAAAAATGTAAGAATAGTTTTGAGAAAACTAAGTATAAAGGCTCACAAATTTACTCAGATATTGTCTTACCTAAGACTTCAGTTATCAGATTTCTGCTTTAAGTTTTAAGATTGATAATGGTGAGCCCTTTTCACTTAGCCGACATTATTTAAAGAAAAAATCAGAGTAAAGTTTTATTAGAAATAATTGTGATGGCTCACAAGAATTTCTTTTATGATTTATCACTCATGATCTATGATTTATCAGTTTTGATCATTCAAGCTAATGTGAGTCACTCACATTTAACATGCATTTTTGAAAGTTTATTTTAATTATTGAAGAATTGTTTTTACTTATGCATTTACCCTTACATGCTCTGTACATTCCAAAAGCACTGATCCACATATATATCTATGTGCTACATTGTCTCATAATGTAGTTACGAGTTGTAGAATGCACATCATATTCAGACAGGTTGCAGCTTCCAGTTAGCAGGTGATAAGTCCTTTTTATTCAAGGGCTCAAGGCAGTCTTAGTTTGAGTAATATTTTTTTTATTCATCTAGTCGTATTGATTTGTGATAGTTGGGGGTCATATCTCGGCTACCTACATTCAATACTAGTAGAGGCTTCATAGACAGTCAGTAGAGTTAATGTATTTGATTGAAGTTTTGATTCGTATAATCATGTTTGTAATCATTTTAATATATATTTTTTTTGATCATATTATGAAAATATTTATATTCTGCTCATTTAATTCAAATTTATGTATTTTATTTAGTTGCTTATGAGTTATGCCACTACAAGGATTAGCTTGGTATCACTTGTTGTCCTAAGCACCGTATGTCGTCTAGGGGGTAGTCTCGAGGCATTACAATCATTGTATCAGAGCACAAAGTTCAAGTTTCCTAGGATGTCTATGAAGGCGTGTCTAGTAGAGTCTTACAGAATGGTATAGAGATATCTGTACTTTTCTTTGAGCGGCTACAGGGCATCTAAGAACAAGTTTCCTTTCTTTCATACTCTAGATCGTGTTGTGATGTTTTTCCTTCAAAAAATTTTGTCTAAAAATTTGTTAATCCATACTTCTCCATCTATGTTATATTCTTAAGATAAAATGTTTAGGAAGTTCTAATCCCTCCTAAGATGATGCTTCCATATTTACTATCAGTAATTTTACAAGTCATACAAGGGGCTTGATAGGAGCTTGCTAATGTGTTATAAGTTCCATAAGTTGAAAGTTATGTTCCCATCCTTATGAGTTATTCAGTTGAGAAAGAATAAGATATGTAATCATATTTCTCATAATTCTTCTATATAGGTAGTGCTTATAAGAGGAGATAGTATAAATGTAGAGTGTTATGATTCATAAGTAGTAGAACCTTCTTATAGTTGGAAGCATAGGTATAGCGTTGTAGTGGCAAGAAAGTTGGTGATGGAGATTGATCAATTGTACATAGATGAATTTTTACATATGATAGAGTTAATAATGAGGTGATATCTCCTTGTATGTTAGTTTAGTGGAAGGTAGAGAAAGAGTTATTAGTTAGGGTGAATTATTGTTTGCTCAAAGTAGGAAAAAAGTTATTGATGGTATTTATTGTGTTAGAAAGGTATAGGATATTAATGAAGTATTTGGTGGTTGAGTATTGTTGATATAGGCTTCCCTTCATGTTGCAAAAAGGGAGTTTAGTTGAAACTTATAGAGCTATGAAAAGTAATTTAGGTGTATGGATGGGTAAATAGTCGTAATATGTAGAAGGAAGATGTACTAACGGATTTTAATAAGGTATAACATAGGAGTGTGATCAATATAGTGTTATGGGGTTCTAGTGGACTAGTGTTTCTTGATGTCTTGTTTTATAGCTTCCAAGTGAGAATAGTATGTGAGGTTGGGTTGTAAATCATGCCTTGCCCTAGAAACGAAGTTTAAATAGTTGATGGTAATTGAGGTGGAAATAATGATTACGTATTACTGATGCTAGTTATATGGAAGTGATCTAGTAGGCTTGAACAATGTATGGAAGAGTTTAAGTTGATTTATTTGTAATTTAGTATAATGTTGTAAGTATGATTTAAAGGTATGCCCAAGGTGATATAGGGTTGCACTATTTTCTAAGGTTATTAAGTGTTGTGTATGGTTAGTAGTACCCTAGAGTTACTAAGTGGAAGAAGGCTAGTTATATTGTACATAGTGTTCTTAATAGCTAAGTTGAGGAGTTTTGGATAGATGGTATTGAGTCTTTTAAGTATGATTTTGATTCTTACGATTTGGGAAAAACATAAGTATAGAAGTACGATCTTGGTTGGCTATGATTATGTTTTTAGTTAGGTAGATATATTTGAAAATGAGTGTTTAAGTCTTTGATGATGATTATTGAAGCTAGAGAGTTAAGGATTATATGAAAGGGTGGTTTAAGAATGAAGTCAGTAAGTTCAAAATATAGTTTATTCTTGTGATTTCAGCATTAATATGTAGACATTAGAATGAAGAAATTATAGCTCAGTCTCAAGGATATGGAGTAGACCCATAAGCTTAGAATATTATCTTTGACCTAAAATTAAGATGGTAGAGTGCAAACCAAATCATGTTTTGAGAAGTAGATTGTGATATGTGTCAATAAGAGTTGTGATGAGATAGTTACCCCTTCTTACTCTAGAGTATTCCTTCAATTTCTGTCATTATCAAACAAATCCATGTCTTACGTGATAGATCCATGTTAAAGGCCAATGCTTATACACTCTACGCGTACTCAAGCCCATTATCAGCTTCTAGTAAGCAAGTAACAACTTCACTCTGTGATTCGAGTTATACCCCATGAATATATGAACTGCAGTCTAATGTTGAATAGCTTATGATAAGTATGAAATCATGTTTCAGGGTATGATCAGTTCTCAGAAACTCATGATCCTAGTGAAATCTAGTTTATATCATGTATTCCTCAATTTAGATCTCTTTGATGAATCCATGCCTTTGACATTATACTCATCAAGCCCCAGTTAATTGTTAGAGTTATGTATAGTATTCTTTCGTGCTTCAGGTCCTTATGTGTTAGCCCGTCAGTGACCTCTTCCTCCATTAACATAGCGGTGATGATAATGGTTAATCACTAGTTTAGATGAGTGGGAGTTGATGACCCTCATTAAGAAAGTTTACTTATGATTTTCTATCTAAGGCTAAACTGTGAAGTAAAATTGAGGCCAAGTCTTTGATATATGTCAGGGTTAGTTGAAAATTAGTGTGTATGTCTTAAGAATAGTGCAAGAAAGTTGTTGTTGATAGTGGTTTAGAGAATATGTCAAGTATGCCTTTATGGGTGTTTACCTTGAAGTTCATAGATGGTTAAAAAATAGGCTTGAATGTCATGTTGGGATGTAAATGAAGGAATTAAATATGCATTAGTGTAGCACCCCGAATCTTATACCCACAACACTACACGGTGCTCATGACCCCGAAGGACCACAAGCTAACCCATGACTGATATCTGTACTTGAACACTACATAATATACTGTGTAAATACAGAAATAAAGGTTGTAAGTCCGTAAGGTTCAAAACTGAGACACAATATCTAATAAAATATAACACCTGTGTGGGGTATGAAATACGCAAAACAAACTAATAAACTGACTGAACATGATAGTATGAAAAGCCTCCACCCTTTCTCGGGTCTAAGTCAGATGAGGACCCTCAGGAATTCATCGATCAGGTTCAGAAGGTTACAAACATCATGGGGGTTACTCCTAGTTAGAGTGCTGAGCTAGTTGCATATTGATACGCCCAAATTACACCTCTCTTATAAGAGAGTAGGCGGCCATTGTCAAATATATAACCCAACTAGGTTGGGTTGAATCCCACAGGAAATATGGTGCTAATTAAGTTGTGTAAAGATTAGTTAACTTTTAATCATTTGTTTTCGTAAAATAAATAGGGGGGATTTGATTCATTTCACGAATTAATGGTTTCAGTTTAACAAGATGAAATACGTGCAGTAGTATTCAAGTTAAGAGAAATAGCAAGCTAGGGTTATGTCCACCTTGTAGTTTTCAATACTTTCTAACTATGGGCTTTATGAATTCATACATGCATCGTGCTTACAGAGAAACATATTGTATTTAATAACATAATCCAAGTGTTTCTCAACCATCAAGGACTAATTCACTTTAGTTCTCTCGAATCAAAACCGTTAACCAAAAACATTACGAAATCTCTAAGTAGTTAATCCTGTTAAGGCCTTAACATTTGAAATAGGGGTTGGAAATCCTATTTTCTTGTCACTACTCTCTTTTCCGAACATCAACCTTTCTTTCGAATAAGTTGTGTTTTAATGCATAATGAATTCAGAACCCAAAGTGATAGATTGTATGATACAAGGCTTCCATAACCCTAACTAATAAACTTATCTACTTATGGGTAAAATAGAAATCACAATAGAAATATTCATCATACAAAAAACTAGAACGATCTTGGTGGAGAAGATGAATGGCATTTTTCCTTCTGTGTAAGCATCCTATCTCCTCTCTCAAAATAATACAAAATAATGAATAATAAATAAAAATTCAGCATTAAACCTTTGAATAATCTTTTTTCACATAATTTCTTTCTAAGTGCCTGCACTAATTATAAATGAAAAACTAGTGTTGGACATAGTTTTTAGGCACCACATTTGGTCCAGACTGCTACTCTCTCTTGTGTCATATGCCATCCACATTGTATAGTCCTATTATGTCTTCATCTACTACATTAATGCCTGAAATTATGCTAATCACATTGGTTATCTCAATTACATAGAAGTAGAGTAAAAACATAAGAAACTAGGCACTTTGTTCTTCAAACTTAGCTAAAATATGGATAAGTTTTGGTGTTTAGGCGTATAAATAATCAAAAGATCACCACCCCACACTTAAAGCATTTGTCGTCCTCTAACAAAATATCCATTTATGCATACTGCACACGTCATAGCACCCAAAAACGAAGACAAGATGCTCAAATAGGCTCACACAACAATTATGACCAAGAACTAGATTCAGGAATCATTACTAGAGACAACCTACCCTCAAGAATAAACTCATTAAGTTGGCAATTTAATGTGTACTATTTAAGCAAAGAAATCATATAAATTACCCAAACTCCATCAACCATGTGCCCTCATAACAAGAAAGTTACCTATAATCACTCACAATCATGCAATTTCTAACAAAATTGGTACAAGAAGCAAGTTCCGCTCACTCTCCGAAGAATTCTCAAATTAAAACTAATGGCCATATTCTTGCCCTTAGTGTAATACTCCACTAATTTAGAATGCTAAGATTAGGATCAAATAGGACTTTTACGGGTTGTAATGCAGACTAAAGAATGGGTAGGAACTATTTTGGCTAGAAATAGTGAATATCTTCCCTAAGCGCTTTAATACACTACATTATGCAGTTAAGACCAATCTATAACAACCAATTTCCACTTCTGCTCTCTTAACAGATTTGCTTTTCACCCCAACTTTTTAAGCCCAATTAATAACACTATGGTAGGAGTACGTAACCTCTTCAAAAAAATTTTTTGCACCCTTTTCATGTTACGCACCCCTATAATAGCCACCAGCAACATAAGCAATTTGCCTTAGTTGAGGTGGAAAATGTCCAAGTAGGACCAGGGCCAAAACACGTTCATTGTAACATGTCCGAGATAAAATTTAGAATTTTTTCAACAATTTTTGATACTCCCAACCACATCAATTTGACATGCCAATAACTAAACTTTGGGGTATCAATTTCATCTTTTTCCTCTAATTGTCAAACTCCTAACTCAAATTAATTTTACATTAAAGCTCTTAGGAGGTTTTAGATCAAATTACGGTCTATTAAAGAATGAAATAGGCTACATATGAGTCTAACAAAAGAACAAGCTAAATGATCAACGGGGCTAGCTAAGATAATGTACAAAGGTAGGTCAAGAAAAGGTATGAAGAATGGCTATCACGGAAATGCCAAAATAATCTCCTAAACTTACAATATTTATTTCGCTTTGCACACACACCAGGAAAGTTCTAGCATCAATTTCAATAAGGAATATACAACTGTCTTACATACTCATGGCATATGGTAAACTCAATTAGAAACATTATAGATTCTCGACCCAATAATTACATGAATTCAAATAAAACCAACAATCACAACAAGAGTCACAACTAGAGCCTAGGTGTTTCAAATGTAATGATCAATCACATACTTATGTTATAATGTCATGTGATCCACAACAACAGTTACATGCAATTAAATGACTAATTTTCTCTTAAGACGGTCGTCATCCATCCATCATCGAGAAAAGCACCTAATTATGACTAAATAGAATAAATATCTAACAAGAAACAAAATAAATAAAATAACTAATCCTATCACAGAAGAATGCTAAGGAGAAGGTACTATTTTCTTACAAAACAAGTGGCTAAGTAACCAGTCGCCCCATACTTACGCTAAACACTGTCCCCAGTGCAAATCACAAGATAAAGAACCTAGCTAGTAGTACTCTTCATCCACATTAGGAGTCATGTCACCTGCACAGAGATCATCATCAGAGCCATTTTTCTTGTGTTCATCATATCATCCACATTAGCCACACATAATGAAAGTTAGTATCAAATTAAGTGTGGGGTGGTGACATCATCACCCTTATCTTAATTATAGTTAGTATCAACCAATTAAATGTTATTGTTAAGTACTCAGACTTCGCCGACATACACTTTGACATGGTGCATTATCATTCGTCACAATACAATTCGTTCACTTCAATTACACCAATTCTATTTCAATGAAACACTTTTTTGAACAAAATCATACCTTACACTTTCAACCATATCAAGATATACAAAATGCCATCACTTTCACAATATCACCATGGTAAGAATTTAATTCATAATCCTTAAGAAATCACTTAGCTATAAATTAGAGTCACAATAACTAATGATTAAGAAAGTAAAACTTACCTTGAAGATAAAAGTTTGGTGAAAGAAAAAGAAAATTCTTGAGATAGTTAATATTAAAGGATAAAGAGAATGGTAAGAGTAATCTTATACAACTTAGGGGTGAAATAAGGATGACTTTGGGCATTCATTGTGTGGATTCTATTAAAGGATGAAATCTAGATCGGATTGACCCAATTAGAAGTTGGGTACTAAGCTAAATTGGGAAGGGTATGTGATGCACAAAACAAGGCAAATGTTTAAGTGTGTGCCGCACAAGGTATCACACACATTAAGGTGTGGAAATCATTGGGCATCGCATAGGTGAGGTAGTGGACATGTGCATTTAAGTGTGCATCGCACATGTTATCGCACAAGGGTAAGTGTACGTCGCACAAGGTATCGGATAGATTAGGTTGTGCACCACATTGGTTATTACACAAGTGAAATAGTGAGGGTGTGCAATGGGTGTGCAACATACAAGCCATCGCCAAAGTTAAGGTGTGAAATGCATAGGCTATAGCATACATGAGGGTGATCTTAGGCTATGTCTTAGGTGACGCCTTTTCCATGGTCTATGTAATCTTGGGCCCCACACATCCTATAGTACTCTTAAAGTTGGATGCCATGCACCCCATTCTTCATATAAAGCATTAAGAATGGTCTGTACCACGTGGGCTCACCCCCACACCACCATCGAGGTCAATTGTGGGTTTCAGGATCGGGCCTAGCAGCCCGATCCCAATGCTACCACCACAGACCTCATTGTAAGTCACAAAATAAAGTTACACCATGAAACTTTTAGGGTCAGATTAACATAAATTGGGGCATGACTCTAACATAAATCATACTTAAGCCTTACACATTTGAACACTCCAACTTACCTGCAATGTTCCCATCACTCCTAAACTTACCACCTTTGACATAGATCGATTCCAAATAAAATTTTGGTACTAATCCCTCCTTAGTACTTCATGCATCTACACTTAATCAAAAATAATAAAAATGATTAGAAGAATGGATTGCCTCCCACCAAGCACCGTAGTTTCGGTCATGGCTCGACTATTATTTTTGCATATTTGTTTAACATGATAAAATAAAAATAAAATCATGGGTTGCCTCCCATACAACACCTGATTTAACATTGCGGCACAACTCGGTTATCTTGACTACTCAGTCTTCATCAAGATACATTGATGATACTATTTGTACCTCATTTGTTGGATCAAGAAAATACTTCATTCCTAGTCCAACCACTTTGAAGTCACTCACATCCTTACTTGCAAGTTCAACCAAACTAGCTATGGTCTCCATAACAGACCTATCCTTAACTGGTACATCTTGCTTATCTTTGTAGAATACATCAACAATCAAGAAGGTACTCATTTTTTTTGTTATTTCATAGACCGACATACTTCTAAAATAACTTCTTTCTCATTGAGCCTAAATTTTAGCTCATTTAGCTCCATGTCAACTAACACTCTCTCAATTGCTAATAACGGTCTACCCAAAATTATGGGTATTTCAAAGTCCACTTCCCAATCAAGAATTACAAAGTTGGCAGGAAATAAAAATCCTTAACTTTTACAAGTATATCATGTATATTCCTAATCAACCTTTTTACCGATCTATCTGCCATTAGAAGCTGTATATTGGTGGGCATAGGATCTTCCAAGCCCAGATTCTTAAAAAACATCAATGGCATATACTTTCCCCAAGATCACAAAGGGTCATTTCAAACTTTAGCAATCCAATCATACATGGAACAGTAAATGCTCCCAGATCAGCTTTCTTCTAGATAATCGATCTTGTAGAAATAGAATTACAATGATAAAGATTGTTTACCATTTTATAGCTCATAGTCCTTTTTCTCGTCAACAGGTCATTCACAAACTTAGCATATCCGGGCATCTATTCTAGTGCTTCAACTAAGTGCACATTCACTGTCAACTACTTCAACATAGCCATGAATTTGCTAAACTTGCAATCATCTTCTTTCTTCTTTAATCGTTGAGGAAATGGGGGTGGTGGACTTGGGATTTTAGTTGGAGAAACTTTTACCTCCTTTATTATGCCTTGCCCCACATCACTAACAAGCTTCAGCTTAGGTGGTTGTTCCACTTCCGCACTCTTCTTTATCAAACTTCCCAACTCCACAGGCACCACTGAAGATTCATCAACCATCTCGTAATCTATTTCAACTACATCAGTATGGGAGGATTCTCCTAATGCTGGACTAGACAACATCTTACCACTCCTAGTGGTAATGGCCATACAAGATCCATCATTACTCAAATTTTGAACTGTACCACTTGGTAGAGTTCCATTCTGTCTTTGGTTAAATACTATGGATAATTGTCTCATCTACTGCTCCAGTTATTTAATACCAATTGAGTGCAAGTTTACTAGTTGATTCATAGAAGATTTGTCACTCTTCATAGTATTCACCCCAGAATTAGTTCGCCTCAACTCCCTTTAATAGTTTCTCCATCATGTCCTCCATTGACATTTTACCTAAATTGGTGGCAGCATTATCATGGCTTCCAGGAGGTACATACAGTCCACTTCTTTCACTTTAATTCTTCCAATCACCTTGATGGTTCCAACCTTGGTTTGCTTGACCACCGATCTGAAAACCCCCCTGGTTATGCAAATAGTCAGCCTATTCCTCCGTGTTTGATTTAGCTCCCTTACAGTTCTACATTCTCTGACTACAAATGTTTTGTGAGCAGATCCATCTAGGTTTTCATGTGAGCCATATCCTGATTACGCTCCTCTTCGCTCCTACACTGCTCTACTAATATTAAACTAGACCCAGTATTGCTAGCTACCATAGAATCTCTGATATGCCAAGCTCTACTTGTCTTAGTCATCCTTTCAAACATGTCTGCAGCCTCAGTAAAGGTGAGTTCCATAAAAACTCCTTCTGCAGCATTATCCACTATTGGCTTTGTAAGTGAGTTCAAAGCTCTATAGAATATTTCCATCAAGTTTTAATCAGTCATATTATATGGTTTGGGCATTGAGTCAGCTTCTTTTTAAATCTCGCCCAAGTCTCATACAAAGCTTCATTAGCCAATTGCCCAAAGTTGCTGATCTTATCTCTCAACTGTAACATTCTAGAGGGCAGAAAGAAGCTTTTTAGGAAAGCTCCTTTCAATTGCCTCTAGTTTGTTATAGAATCAGGAGTCAGCTTATTCAACCACATAGTTGTCTCTCCATACAGAGACAGTGGGAACAATCTTAATGAATAGCATTTTGTCCCACTCCAGGATTATCAAATGACTTACAAATACTGATAAAATTTACCAAATATAGATTTAGATCATCACCAGGTAATCCACCAAAGATTTCTTTCAGATTTAGTAGTTAGATCATAGTACTAGTGATGTTGAATTTCACCGCAGGAGCTAGTGCTGGTAGAATGATTACCCCTGCAGATCCAGTTCTATCTAAATCATCCTCATCATTGTCAATATCAAACTTCGCAGCTTGGCAGTCTAGTCTTCCTCTGAATGGACGATTTCGATATACAGGGGCAAATACCCCTGCTGCATGTCTTCTATTAGTTAGGTCAATTAAATCATCATCTCCTAGGTCCTCTTCATCTAGATTATGTACTCGACTTGGGTTATGTGTATTTTGTTGATTTAATTGAGCGTTATCCAAAGAGTCTAATCTTTCAGCTTCCTATTGGTTAGCCATTCTTTCAATGAGATAAGGTTCGGGATTGAAGGGTAATAATGGTTCCCCTAAACTTCTGGTTCGTGGCATAAACAACAATGAGCCTGTAATGAACAAAAACAACAAATAAATCTAAAATAAAGAAACATGACTAATAGTCAATTAAAACAAATAAACTCAATTGACAATCGTATTCCCCAGCAACGGCATTGATATTTGATATGCCTAAATTACACCTCTCTTACGAGAGAGTAAGAGGTCGTTGTCAAATATATAACCCAACTAGGTTAGGTTGAATCCCACAAGGAATATGGTGCTAATTAAGTTGTATGTAGATTAGTTGATAGTTAATCATTCATTTCTGTAAAATAAATAAGGGGGATTTGATTCAGTTCACAAATTTATGTTTTTAGTTTAACAAGATAAAATACGTGTAGTAGTATTCAAATTCAGAGAAATAGCAAGCTAGGGTTATGTCCACCTTGTAGTTTTCAATACTTTCTAACTATGGGATTTATAAATTCATACATGCATCGTGCTTACAGATAAACATATTGTATTTTATGACATAATCCTAGTGTTTCTCAACCATGAAGGACTAATTCACTTTAGTTCTCTCGAATCAAAAGCATTTACCAAAAATAATACGAAATCTCCTAGTAGTTAATCCTGTTAAGGCATTAACATATGAAATAGGGGTTGGAAATCCTATTTTCTTGTCACTAATCTCTTTTTCGAACATCAACCTTTTTTTGAACAAGTTCTATTTTAAGGCATATCCTCTATGTTTGCAACCATGAGAATTCAAGACAAGCAAAGAGAGTATGATGTAAACAAATTAATGCATAATGAATTCAAAACCCAAAGTGATAGATTGTATTATACAAGGCTTCCATAACCCTAATTAATAAAATTAGCTACTCATGGGTAAAACAAAAATCACAATAGATATATTCATCATACCAAAAACTAGAACGATCTTGGTGGAAAAGATGAATAGCATTTTTCCCTTGGTGTAAGCTTCCTCTCTCCTCTCTCAAAATAATACTGAATAATGAATAATGAATAAAAATTCATCATTAAGCCTATTAATAATATCTTCTCTCATAATTGCCTTGTAAGTCTCTGAACTAATTATAAATGACAAACTAGTCTTGAACATAGTTTCTAGGTGCCATATTTGGTCCAAACCGCTACTCTGTCTTGTGTCATATGCCATCCCCATTCTATTGTCCTATTATGTCTTCATCTACTTCATTAATACCTGAAATTATGCTAATCACATCAGTTAGCTCAATTACATAGAAGTAGAGTAAAAGCATAAGAAACTAGGCACTTTGTTCTTTAAACTTAGCTAAAATATGGATAAGTTATGGTGCTTAGGCATATAAATACACCTAAGATCACATATCAATATTAGGATGTTGCCTATATTTGATATAAGAAGAGGAAGTCAGAAAGGTCCATTGATGCAGGACCTATAGAGTGGGAGGAGTTTGTCACCGCATTCTTAGAGAGGTTCTTTCCCCTAGAGCTAAAAGAAGCCAAGGTGTTAGAATTCATTAACCTCAGGTAGTGAAACATAACTGTGAAAGAGTATTCTCTTATGTTTACTCAATTAACCAGATATGCCCCTCATGTGGTTGCAAACAACAGGGCCAAGATAAGTAAGTTTGTTTTTGGGGTGAATGATAGTATGGTTAAAGAGTGTAGGTCTGCAATGTTAGATTGTAACATAACCTTTTCCAGGCTTATGACTCATGCTCAGTAGATAGAGCAGAAAAATATTAAGATGAGGGAGAAGAAGAATAAGAGAGCAATGACAGGTAGTTTTAACTTTGCTCAGACCAAATCAGAAGGAGGAAACCATTCTCAGTTTCATCCTAAGTCATCAGTTCCATATCTTTTTTCAGCTAGTGCTCTAGCTTCTAAGTTCAGGGATGGTAATAGTGATAGTGCTCTAGGATTTAAGTCTTAGGTTAGTGTCAGTAATGCCCGAACTAATCCCCTTTGTCAGACTTGTAGTAAGAACTACAAGGGTATTTGCAGAGCTGGCAGCGATATCTATTTCAGATGTGGCAAGCCATTCCCTAGAGTTAGAGATTGTCCCCAGTCAGATTATCAGGGTCAGCAGAGTAGTTTCCCAGCTCAGTTCGATCGCCCAAATCAGCAGGGTGCCACTTCTAGTACTACTAGTGGGCAACGCCCAAATATACATTATGTTCTCCAGTCCCGACAGGATTAGGAAAATTCTCCTGATGTGGTTACTTGTATGTTATAGATCTTTCACTTACATATTTACGCTTTGCTAGATCCAGGTGCTTTCTTGTCTTTTGTTACTCCTTATATAGTAGACGATTTTAGAATCATTCCTAAAATTCTAGAAGAGCACTTTTCAATATCTATCCCAATAGGTAAAACCATCTTACCCCAACGGGTATACAGGAACTATCTGATTATGATATTTTAAAAAGTCACATCAGCAGACTTAGTCAAATTAGAGATAACTGATTTTGAAGTCATTATCGACATAGATTGGCTTTTTTCCTGCTATGGCACAGTTGACTGCAAAAACAAAATAGTCTAGTTTTGATTTCCAAATGAACCTGTCCTAGAGTAGAGGGGTAGTACTTCAACATTCAGAGGTCATCTTATTTCTTACCTTCGAACAAAGAAAATAATGTCTAAAGGATGTGTCTATCATTTTGTTTGAGTTAAGGACAATAGTTTTGAAACTCCTAGTCTTGATTCAGTCCTAGTCGTGAATGAATATTCAGATGTCTTTCCCAAAGATCTTTCTGAAATTCCTCCCAAAAGGGAAATAGACTTCCGTATTGATCTTCTTCTAAATACTCAGCCTATATCTATTCTGCCATATAGAATGGAACCAGTAGAACTCAGAAAATCAAAAGAGCAGTTGAAGGATCTCTTAGATAAGGGGTTCATTAGGCCCAGCGTGTCCCCGTGGGGAGCACCAGTCTTATTCATGCACAAGAAAGATGGTTCTCACAGAATGTGCATTGATTACCATTATTTCAATAAAGTCACAATCAAGAACAAGTGTCCACTTCCTCGTATTGATGACTTGTTTGACCAACTTCAGGGTGCCAGCTATTTATCTATGATAGATATCAAATCAGGCTATCATCAGCTCAGAGTCAGGGATGTGACATTCGAAAAATAGCTTTCCAAACTCGATATAGTCACTTTAAATTCCTAGTCATGTCTTTTGGTGTTACTAATGCCCTAGAAGCTTTCATGGACTTGATGAACCGGGTGTTCAAGCAATAATTGGACATGCTCATTATAGTCTTCATAGATGATATTCTAGTCTATTCCCGTAGTGAGCATGATCATGCAGACTATCTTAGAATTGTACTTCAGACTCTCAGAGATCATCAGTTGTTCGCCAAATTCAGTAAGTGTGAATTTTGGCTAAGGTCAGTGGCATTCCATGGTTATATCGTTTCTGATGATGGCATTAGGGTTGATCCTCAAAAGACCGAAGCGGTAAGAAACTGGCCTCACCCTATATCTCCATCAGATATCAGAAGTTTCTAAGGTTTGGCTGGATATTACAGACAGTTTGTGGAGGGAATTTCTTATATTGCATCCCCTATGTACAAATTAACTCAGAAGAAGGTCAAGGTTCAGTGGTCAGATCCTTGGGACAGGAGTTTTCAGAAGCTGAACCCTCGACTCACCTCAGCTCCAGTCCTAGCTCTTCCAGGTGGTTTAGATGGGTTTATAGTATATTATGATGCATCTAGAGTAGGTTTTTGTTGTCCTCATGCAATATGGTAAGGTCATAGCCTACGCCTCTATACAACTTAAACCCTACGAGAAGAATTATCTGACTTATGATCTTGAGTTAGCAGCCGTAGTATTTGCCTTAAAGAATTGGAGGCATTATGGTGTTCACAGATCATAAGAGCCTTCAGTACGTATTCTCTTAAAAAGATCTTAAACTTCACCAGAGAAGGTGGTTAGAGCGCTTCAAATATTATGATATGAGTGTCCTTTATCACCCGGGCAAGACCAATGTAGTAGCCGATGCTCTCAGTAGACTGTCTATGGGTAGTGTTGCAATTGTTGAGGACAGTAAGAAGAAGTTAGCTCAAGAAGTCCATCAGCTTGCCAGACTAGGTTTTCGCTTATTCGATACAGAGGAGGGTGATTTATAGGTTAGAGTAGTTCAAAATTATCTCTAGTTTCTAAGGTAAAAGAAAAGCAAGTTAGAGATCCCAGTCTAGTAAAGTTGAAAGAGTCAGTTAAGGATCAGAAGGTTGAGGTTTTCTCCTAGCGGGATATGGTGTTTTGTGTTGTCAGGGTCATCTGTGTGTTCCAGGTGTAGATGATGTTAGGCAGCGAATTCTTGCAGAAGCACATGGTGCGCACTACTCTATTCATCCAAGGACCACAAAGATGTACCGCGACTTGCGGGAGATCTATTGGTGGAGTGGGACAAAAAGAGATATTACAGAGTTTATGGCTAAGTGCTCTATATGTCAGCAGGTTAAGATAGAGCATCAGAAGCCTAGTGGTCCTATGTAAGAGTTCATTATTCCTACCTGGAAATACGAAGAAGTGAATGTGTACTTTGTGATGGGTTTTCCACGTACTCACCATCAGCATGATTCAGTTTGGATCATTGTAGACAGAATGACCAAATCAGCTTATTTCCTTCTAGTTCATACCACTTATTCAGCCGAGGACTATGCCAAACTCTATATCAGGGAGTTGGTCAGATTATACAATATTTCATTATCCATTATTTTTGACAGAGGTACCCAATTCACCTCTCACTTCTGGAAAGCATTCTAAAAAGGTCTTGGTACCCAAATTCATCTTAGTACAACCTTTCATCCCCAAATAGATGGTCAAGCAGAAAGGACCATTTATACCTTGGAGGATATGCTAAGGGCATGTGCAATTGATTTCAAGGGAAGTTGGGATGACAACATGCCTTTGTCGAGTTTGCATAGAACAACAACTATTATTCAAGTATTCAGATGGCTCCATTTAAAGCTCTCTATGGTATGAGATGCAGATCTCCAGTCGGTTGGTTCAAAGTTTGTGAGGCCTCAGTCATAGGGCCTAACTTGGTATTCGATGCCTTAGAAAAAGTTTAGTTGATTAGAGAGAGACTTTGGGATGCTCAGAGCCGACAGAAGTCTTATGTAGATGTACGTAGAAAGGATCTCGAGTTTGAAATTTGTGACTTTGCCTATCTAAAGATCTCTCCCATAAAGAGAGTAAAGAGATTCAACGAGAAAGGAAAGCTTAGTCCCAGATATATTAGTCCCTTCAAAATTCTCAGTCACTTTGGCAAAGTAGCTTATGAGCTCGCATTGCCATCAGATCTAGCCTCAGTTCACCTAGTTTTCCATGTCTCTTTCCTCAAGAAATGCATAGGTCACCCAATAGATGTAGTCCCTATTCAAAGCATAGATGTTCAAAACAGTCACTCTTATGAAAAAATTCCATTTGAAATCCTTGACTACCAGATTCGTAGACTAAGGAACAAAGAATACCCTCTAGTCAAAGTTTTTTGACAGAATCAGTCTATTGAGGGAGCTAATTAGCAAGCAGAAGTAGACATGCGAACCAAGTAACCTCACCTCTTCTCTGCAAACTCAGACTCAGGTCAAGGTAATAATTTTTTTAAGCTTATTCAGTTTCATGTTTAGATTTCCATTATAAACTTGGTACCAAGTACCATTACATATTTAGTCATGCATTCATGTGTTAGCTCAGTTATGTATTCATGCATCAGTTATACATGTTGATTATGATATAACCAGCTTATTAGTCATTTCAGTCATGAAATCATTCTTCAGTTGTGCATATCCAATATGTACTTTCAGTTATCATTTCTCTCAGTCTAATCAGACTCATTCGAGGATGAATGTTCCCAAGGTGAAGATATTGTAATACCCCAAAAAATTCAAATCAATATTAGTTCCATATTTCAAGCTTATGCATAGTACATCATGGTTATTGGATAGTTTCATGATCAATGTTTGATGTCAATTAAGGTCTCAAATATGTCCTAGCTATTAGGCGAATCAAAATATTTCTTACTGATTGAATTCTGTGGAAGGATATTGGTATAGTCAACTTCAAATGAGCATAGCTCTCATTATATTATGATTTTTTGAGATTATTACCCACCAAAAGATATATAATTGAATTAGCTTTCCAACGATACAAATTTTGCCCAAATCCAATATCGGAGCAAAAAGTTATACTCATTTTACTCCAACATGTTAGCCTGGCAACTAAGTGAAGACATGAGCTGATGACTTATCATATATCTGACAACTTATCAGCTAATGTCTTCCGCCTTAGACAAAAAGTAATAAATTCCAGCATCAAGTTACGACATGACGTGACGGCTTATCACATATGTGATGACATCAACCCAATGTCGTCAACTGTAGAATTCAGTATTTTCCCAATGGTTTTGGAGGGGTATTTTGGTATTTTTCCTTCACCCAAAGCTCCATAAACACTTAATTCAGCCTCCACTTCACCAAAATACATTCTTTTCTTGCAAATTATTTCAAGAAAAAGTAAAGGGGTTTCCAATTCAAGATCCAAATCTCAAAGATTCTACCATCAATCTTCCCATATCAAGTATCAAGGCATATCATGTGTTGATTCATAGGTCTCATTCACCCATGACACTGAAGAATCTCTTTTCGAAATCCAAGATTTGTGTATTGATGAATGTTCATGATTTAAATTGAATTGAAATTCATATTCATGTTGTTATGGGATTTTGATTTATGTTTTAAATTACATATTCCAATGATTGACCCTAGTATATGAAGATTTCCATAATAATCATGATAAACACCGTTAAATTTAAAATTTGATTGATGTATCCATGGTTATTAGATGATTTGATGATGGTATAAACAAAGCATTCTCCCCATGTGTTTGACTAAAAGCCTATGTGAAGGAAAAGTGCCATACTAGTATAATAATATGAAATCTCCATTCATGGACAAGTTTATGCACGTCAAGTGTTTGACAAAATGTATTTGTCAATGAAGTATGGATATATGTGTAGCCATTATGGTGCTTTAGAACTTGTACTTCATGAAATCTCCAACTTATTGTATTATGGATTGTGATGTTGGTCATGTATTCAAGAAAGTCATGCTTTGTTAGTTTCTTCCTATCGAATCCTAAGGTACTTTTACCTGAAAAATATAGTTGTGTTCCTAGATTTAGTGTCATTTTTTCATGATATCCTCAGTCAAGCCATGATCTATAGAACTCAGTCAGTTATGTGACTAAGGAAAGCTTAGTAATACAATAATCTCAGTGTTATTCTGTTAGCCGATGAAAACTCAGTTAATTCAGTCCAGCTAAGTTCAGTAATTCATGTTCAGTGTCTATTTAGATAGGAGTAGGAATTAGCATCGAGTGAACCCAAAGATGGGAACACACACTATCAGATGAGGGTGTTATTCTTAAAAGTCATCCTTGCATTCTAGAACTATGTAGTCATCATAGGTTGAGACATCAACACTGTCAGATGAGGGTTGTTGAGGTGGATAAACAATGTTAGATGAGGGTCCCACCATTCTCTTTTAGGGACACTGTTAGATAAGGGTCACCCACAGTTTGTCCTTACCAGTGGCGCAGTATTGACACCCTTCCAATCGGGGTTATAGATTGGACTCCAACACAACTATATTGTGTTATATAGGACATTTAGGTTAGATAAATACTTCCCGTAGTTTCAGTTACAGATCAAGAACGCTAGATACAGTCATTTAGTCTCAATAATAGAACTTAAATAGTTCTACAAAATTCAGAATTGTCAAATACAGTCACCTCAAAATAGAATGAAACTAAGTTAGTTTTATCAGAAAGTAGACTGTCAAATATAGTCGCTCAGTATTAGTTATTTTAGTTATACGATTATCAGTATCTTATGTTATCAGTACTCATATTCAGTAATCATGTTATCACAAACTCAGTTACAATTACTATGTATTCACGCATGTATTTTCACATTCATGTTGTTCAGTCAGTTAGTATAGTTCATGTATGTGAACCCTTTGTATTTAGCCTACCTCACATGCATACCAGTACATTCAATCATACTGACGTATTTGCGCTATGGTGTTTTATACTATAAGTTCAGAAGCACGAGCTCCAGAGCATTAGTAGCATTCCAGTACTGAACAGTTAGAGTCAGCAATAAGTCCTCATCCTTCGAGGACATGAGAAATATCTTATAATTTCAGTTCTTAGTTTATTTCAGTAGTTGAAGTTAGTTGGGGACATGTCCCATCAACTCTTTATTCAGACAGTTAGAGGCTTTTTAGACTATCATGTTCAGTCAGTTTATCAGTTTGTTTTTGGTATTTCATACCCCATACAGATGTTATATTTTATTAGATATTGTGTCTCAATTTTGAACCTTATGGCCTTAGAACCTCTATTTTTACATTTACATAGTATATTATTTAGTGTTCAGGTACAGATATCAGTGATGGGTTAACTTGTGGTCATTTGGGGTCAAGAGAATCATGTGGCATTCTAGGTACCAAATTTGGGGTGTTACAGAATCCATAGTAAGAATTCAGAGTTAGTCATTGAAGTGGTAAGGCACATTATACTTATTGTGTGAGCTCTGAAAGAGAAATAGAAGATTGAATCATATGGTTTAGATTAGTATTATGGTATTGCATGTTGTATCTATTGATTTTGAGTTAGGCTTTATCACAATGAGAGGATTTAGTTTAGTTTAGACCTTAGTAGATAGATTTATCAATGCCTATGTGAGAATTATAAGTTGAATTAAATGAGTATGGTATTTAAGGGGAATAGTATAGTTGAGGTAGTATTCGAGAAGTGTTTCTAAGCTTGAAAGTAAGAAGTTGCATTGCCTAAGGCCTGTTAATTCTATCCTAGCTTATAATTTATACGTCTATATTTTATACTATAGAGTGGTGTCAATGTTGTGATTTCTTAGTAAGATTTCTTTTTCAAATCATGCCCAAAATTATTTGCTCCTTAACATTAGTAGAATTTCTTATAAGAGTCTTGAAGAAATACTCTCTTTGAGTATGAGCGGTCAGTATGATCAAATCCATATATCCTGCAACCCAATTTAGAAATTAATTAGATAATCTCCTATAGATTTCAAACATTCGATCTAGTCTTACTATCCAAAGTTTCACGAGTAAGGACATTTCGTGAGGTAATTCAGTTCAGTCCATTTATCATATATACAATTCAAATATTTAGTCATGATTCATTTCATAAGTATTAAATGAATAATCTTAGTTTTCCAAGTATTCTAGCTAAGACAGTGTAATACCCATTGTATGATCATAGTCTCATTTTCTAATGATTGTTGCTTTCATCAGTTATCACGTCGCAGTTCTATATGTATGATTGTATAATGAACACTTCAAGAGAATTCTAAAATCTAAGCTCGAATCAGCTCCTTATAGTAAGTAAAGGCAAGTCATCGAAGAAATCAGTTTCATGATAGAGGTTTTTAATGTTTTAGCTCAGTTATATCCTTTCTTAGAAGACATATCATGCCACGTTATTATGTACCTCTAAGGCTTCAAAAAGTTCCTATCCATAATTCGAGGATGAATGATTCCAAGGGGGAGATAATATAACACCTCATATTTTCGCGCTAGAATTCTAACCGTTGTTCCTACATATATAAGCTCTAATCCAAATGATTCACATGTTGATATAAGTTTCATTTCCTAGAATGTGAAGATATTTCTAAGTGAAAAATTCTCAAAAGAATCGCCTATAAAAATTTGAGTTAAGAGCCCTTGAGTCGTCAAAATTTGGTATTCAATTCTATAAAGGTATAATTTAAATGTGCATAACTTGTTATATACATAGAATTTTTTAGCTCAAGATCCACAAAATTATAGATAATTGAATTACCTTTCCAATGATACCAATTCCACCTTAATTCGATACCCTAGTTAAAAGTTATGACATTTTCCTTGTGAGGTAGTAAGCCAACGCGATTGGGATGCGACGCAATGGTCCTCAACGTGATGAGTGACGCAGCATGGTATAGAACTATTTCATATGCTATTTCAGTTCCTAAAGGGTCTAGGGTTACTTTGGTCATTTTCCCTGACCCAAATTCGTCTATAACACTTAATTTCATCCCCAAAAGCATTAGATACATTATAATTCATGTTTTTCTCTCCATAAGAAACCTAGCTCCTTCAAGAACACCAAGAACTCCACCAAATTTTCTCCAAGATAGTCAATAATATAAGTTTCCGGATTCAAGAACTTCAAGAACACCATTAGAGATTCAAAAGTTTAAGCTTTTACATTCAATCAATCCAACAAGGTATTTGGGGTTATGAACAAGGATCCTCTTTCATCCTTGTGCCCCAAACTTGTTTTTAAGTTAAGATTTCACGAATTTCATATTAGGGTTCATACCCAAATTATCTTGTTTTGAGTTTATGAATTTATAAATGATTTAAGTATTGAAGTTCTTATTTATCTTACCTACTTATGATTTCAATTGAATATTTATATCATTACTTGCTCTTTCTTCTTATAAATCGATATTGTTGAATGATTTCAAGAATGACATTGAGCATGAAGCTTTGTTGTGAATTGTCATAATTTTAAGCACGAATTTTAAGCCTATAGTCTAAGTGTTGATATTTTAAGAAGATCATGCTCTTAAGTTTTATTTAATAATCCATATTAAGAGTGTGTTTGAGATTTCAAGAAGACTATCATTTTAAGTTGCTTTGATAATTGTTTATCAAGATTTAAAGAAAATAACTGGACTTTTGACCCTAAACTAAGATAAGGAATCCACATTGTTCATATAGTTTGAGATTTAAAGAAGAGAAACATAGTTGGTTTTCATTACAAACCATTGTGCAATTTTAAGGTGGATTTCCTAAAGTTATGAGAAAAATAATGGGAGTAGTATTTAGCAACGAGTTAGGTATGATTCCAAGGTCTCATATCCCAGAACTATATGCCACCGTAGAATTGAGATTAAGTGCCCATAGTGGGCTAAGATAGTGATCACTTAAGATAAGGTTATACTCCTTAGCAAGAGTTTGACACCTCTCCCCAACGTGAGGTTTTTAACCTTGGGTAAAATAATGTTGGACATCATGATAGCTCACATGGTGTATGTCGGTTAAAAGAACCTCCTAAAGTCCCTAAGTCTTAAATGAAAATGTTAGAATAGTTTTGAGAAAACTAAGCATAAAGACTCACAAATTTACTCAGATATTGTCTTACCTAAGACTTCAGTTATCAAATTTCAACTTTAAGTTTTAAGATTGATAAAAGGTGAGCCTTTTTCACTTAGCCTGCATGATTTAAAGAATAGAATCAGAGTACAGTGTTATTAGAACTAAGTGTGATGGCTCACATAAATTTCTTTTATATCACTCATGATATATGATTTGTCAGTTTTGATCATTTCAGCCAAGGTGAGTCACTCACATTTATCATGCAGTTTTGAAATTTTATTTTAATTATTGCATTATTTTTTTACTTATGCATTCACCCCCACATTCTTAGTACATTACAAAAATACTAATCTATATATATTTCTATATGCTACATTGTCTCATAATATAGGTACCAGTTAGATTGCGCACGTCATATTCAAAGCGTTTGCACCTTCCAGTCAGTAGGTCATAAGTTCTTTTGATTCAAGGGCTCGAGTCAGCCATAGTTTGAGTAGTATTTTATTTTTCTTCATTCAGTCATATTGATTCAGGATAGCTGGGGTTCATGTCTCAGCTACCTATATTCAATACTAGTAGAGGCTTCATACTCTATCAGTTAATTTAATGTATTTGATTCTAATTTTTTTTCATATAATCAGGATTGTAATCATTTTAATATAGTTTGATTTGATCGTATTAAGAAAAGAATTATGTTTTGCTTATTTTATTCAGATTTATGTACTTTATTTAGTTGCTTATGAGTTATGTTAGTATAAGGGTTAGCTTAGGATCACTTGTAGTCTTAAGCACCGTGTGACATCCAGGGGGTATTCTTAGAGCCTTACAGTAATAGAGGTCATGCATTGTGATGGTCGTGATAAGAAGCCCATGTTTCAGGGTAGATTTTTTAGGAGCCCTAGTAGTTCTCGATTCAGAGGTGGTAGTTCTCCTATTTGGCATTCTTTGCGTCCATTTTTTTACCCTCAAAGTTAGACTAGTCGACCAGTTTAGGTAGCTCTTCAGACTACTATGGAGGTAATTTTGGTACTAATAGTAGCCCTAGTAGAGTTGGTGATCAGTTTTTAGATGTTCGTCTGCAGGATATGCTAGATATGGTGGTTACTATGGTCAATTGAATCTATGAGTTCTAGTTCTGCTCGTGAATCTTATTTTACTTATTGGATTCCCTATTGTTTTTCATGAGATTTCCCTATTCTTGGGATGATGGTTATTTCTACCCAGGGTGCTGCCCCTATTAGGGTAGTTTATCCCATGAGTAGCGGTGGTTCGAAAGATCATAGGGGTGGTTAATAGGGTTCTCGAGGTGGTACGTAGGAAGGCAGGACAAGAGGTCATTCAGGTGCCCATCCAGGTAGTGGGAGTGGTCAATTATATACAGCATTTGTTAGATTCAAGGATGAGACTTTGGATGTTGTAGTTATAAGTATAATTTTGGTCTGCTGTAAGTCGTTCCTTTCTTTATTTGATCTTAGATCCACTTATTCTTATATATCTGCTGATTATACACCACAGTTGAATTTACATAGTGATTTATTATCTGTGCCATTGCGCGTATCTACTCCCATAGGTGATTCTTTAGTAGTGGATTGAGTATTCAGATCATGTGTTATGACACTTAGTGTTGTTGATACATATGTGAATGTCATTATTCATGAGATATTAGAATTTTATATAATTCGCGGCATGGACTGGTTATCCTACTATTATGTGGTTATGGATTATTTTGCCAAGATTGTTACCTTAGCAATGCTCGTCATAGCCCTAGCTGTGTGATAGAGAGTGGTTAGCCTTAAGTCAATGGAGATTGTTTCTTACATTTGTGCTTGGAGACATATATCAAGGGGTTGTGAGTCTTGTCTCACTTACATATATATGATACTCATGTAGTGTGTCTATTGTTTAACTGTATCCTATTATTTATAAGTTTCCCGATATATTCCCTACCGACCTGCCTAATATTCCCCCTAATCGTGAGATTGAGTTTGCTATTAACCTTGATCCTAGCACTAGACCTATTTCTATGATACCTTATCGTATGGCTCCTGCTAAGGTTAAGTAGCTAAATTCTCAGCTTAAGGACATTCTTGTTAATGGTTTAATCAGAATAATTATGTCCTTGTGGGGAGCTCCTGTATTGTTTGTGAAGAAGAAAGATGGCTTCATGCATATGTGTATCGATTATAGGCAGCTTAATAAAATGATGGTGAAAAACCATTATCCTATGCCTTATATTGATGATTTATTCGACCTGCTTCAGGGTGCAGCCATGTTTTCTAAGATTGATTTGAAGTTCAGTTATCATCAGTAGAGGATTTGGGTTGAGGATAACCCAAAGATAGATTTCATGGCCCGTTATGGTCATTATGAGTTCTTGATGATGTCTTTCAGGTTGACTAATGCCCAGCCACATTCATGGACTTGATGAACCATGTGTTTAGACCCTACCTAGACTTCTTTGTTAATGTGTTTATTAATGATATTCTTATGTATTCGAGGAGTAATGAGCAGCATGCTCAATACTTAAGCATTATGCTTCAGACTTTGCGAGATCATATGGTTTTTCCTAAGTTAACTAAGTGTAAGTTTTGGCTTGAGTCAGTGTCATTCCTTGGACATGTGGTATCTAGAGCTGGTATCATAGTGGAACCATCTAAGATTGTGGTTATTTGTGATTGGGCTAGGCCTACATCTCCGACTGAGGTTTGAAGTTTCATTAGTTTGGATAGTTATTACAGGTGCTTTGTTAAGAACTTTTCTAGTATTTCAACCCCTATGACTAGATTGAATCAGCATGAAATTCCTTTTCGATGGTTTAGCGATTGTGAGTTAAGCTTTAGAAAGCTTAAGGATTCTCTTTCTTCAGCCCTAGTGTTAGCTCTTCCTAGAGAGTGTGGGATTCACTATGTTTTATAAAGCTTTGGGTGTTGGTCTTGGTTGTTTTTTGATATAGTAGGGTCGTGTCATTGCTTAGGTTTCTAGAAAACTTAAAGTTCATAAGATTAACTACCCTACTCATGATTTTTAGTTGGCGATCGTAGTTTTTGCTCTCAAGATTAAGAGGCATTATTTGTATGGAGTGGATTATGATTTCACTGATCACCGCTACCTTCAGCATCTTATAACCCAGTGAGAGCTTAATTCTAGCCAGCATAGATGCATGAAGTTTCTAAAAGACTATGATATTTCCATCTTGTATCATCTGGGTTAGGTAAATATGGTAGCTAATACCTTGAATCGCAAGACAGTGAATATGGGTAGCTTGGCATGTATATCAATTTCACTGAGGCCCGTGGCATGAGACAATCCATCCTTAGCCAATTTGATGGTTCGCCTTTATATTTTTAATCCTGGGAGGAGTTTGGCTTGTGTGGAGGCAAGTTCCTCTATATTTGATCAGATTCATAATTGTCAGTATGAGAATAATAATCTAGGTTTTCTTTGTAATCAGGTTATAAGTGGTAAGTCTAAGAGGCACACCATTGATTTTGATGGTGTCTTGAGATTCTAAGGTCATATTTGTGATCCTCAGTTTTATGATTTGATTCATTTTATTCTTCATGAGACTCACAACTTTAGATATTCTATTCACCCCAGTGCAGCTAAGATATATAGGGATTTGAGGCAGCATTACTAGCGAGATGGTATAAATTGAGTTGTGGTAGACTTTGTGTCTCGTTGCCTATGTTGTCAGCAGGTTAAGGTCAACCATCAATATCCAGGTGGGTTGACTCAGAGATAGAATATTCTCAAGTAGAAATGGGAACAGATTACTATGAACTTTATTAGTTATTTGCCTCATACTTCCCATAGTCTTGATGTACGTGGATTGTTGTGGATCATTTGACCAAGTCGGAATATTTCATTCATATTTAGATAACCTTCAATGCTAGAGATTAGCCAAAATTTATGTTCGATAGATAGTTTGTTTGCATAGGGTACCCATTTCTATCATATCAGACCATGGTTATTTATTTACTTTGTGATTCGGTAGAGCATTCAAAGAGGAGTTAGGTACTCAAGTGGATTTAAGTCTAGCTTTTCATCCACCAATAAATGGTCAGTCGTGGACTATTTAGGTACTTGAGGATATCCTCCAATATGTGTTACTGATTTTAGAGGATAGTGGGATCAAGACTTAACTTTAGAAGAGTTTGCCTAAAATAATAGCTAGAATTCAAGTGTTGAGATGGCGCCTTATGAGGTTTTGTATTGAAGGAGATGTCATTCTCTGAAAGTATGGTTTGAGACTTATGAGGTGAGATCTCATGGTATGGATTTACTTTGGGACTTATTGGATAGATCAGAGTGATTTAGGATAGGGTGAGTGCAACCCAGAGCAGGCAGAAGGCCTATACCGATTGTAGGATCTATGGCTTGAGATTTAGAGTTGTTAACTATGTATTCCTCTGTGTTTCATCTATGAAGGGTCTGATGAGGTTCAGAAGGAAGAGCAAGCTCAGCCCTTGATATACTGTTCCTTTTGAGATTCTCTATTGTAAGACCCCGCAAAATTCTCTCGTAGTCTGAGCCATAGAAAATGTTTAGTGAAGTATTAATCCATCCCTAAAAGGTTGAGAAGTGTCTTCCCAAGTGAGAAGTGTTTTGAAATGTGTAGAATTTCACTAATATTGACTTTTTTTCATGTATAGAATTGAATAAGCATTCCGTCGATACTAAATTTGCCTATATCCAACACTCCAGCGAAGAGTTAGTGCCATTTTAGTGAGACAGTGTGCCACCTGGCACTTTAGCGTTTCACGGAGCCGACCAAAATGGAAATCATCAAAATCCAGTGAGCCTCTATGTTTATGGTGCGTCGCGCCAAGGCTTTATTTCAGAATTGTTAATTTCCAGTGCACAAACACGATTCCACTATGTCAAGGTGCCTTTCCAGGTCTCAACCAAGGTGGCAACGCGATATCTACCGCATCGCGCCATCAAGAAGTTTTCCAATTGTCCAATTTCTAGTGATCTAGCATGATTATGGCACGTCACGCCAGCATGTAAAATCAGGATTCTTCAGTTTAATTCCAAGGGAGAAAAGGGTCTTTTCCCAACCACCATATATACTCTTTAACACGGGATTTGGCCTCATTTCACCCAAAATATCATTGTTTTCACTCAAAGTTGTTCAAGAACAAGAGATAGGACTTCTATAAAATTAAAACCCTTCCTTCTTCTTCAAGAGAAATCAAGAATCTCCCCATGACCTTTCAAGAAAGAGTTTCTTTAAGGTATGCAGATGTTGATTCTTGGGTCCCTTTTATCTAAGAAGCTCAAGAACCCTTTCCTAAATTTCAAAGCTTTTATGTTTATGAGTTTTCATGATTTATGTGAGTTAATATTGATGTTCATGCTATTATTGAGTTGTAATTCATGTTTTTTATAAGGTTTTCAAGCTTTGACCCTAGTATGTGGTATTCATGTGATGTCCATGATAAACCCTCTTCAAGTTTCTTGTTAGGTGGTTTGTTCATGTCAATTATGTGTAGAAATTGTTGAATAAGAAATGCATGCTCACCATATGCTTGATAAAATGCTCAAGTTAATCAATTAGAGCCATTATAGCATGTTGACTGAAAATCCCCAATTATGTGTAAGCCCATGCATTCCAACTGTTTGTGGAAAAGCCTTAGTGAATAAATTGTGGCATGATAACATGAAATTCCCCAATTTTTTTCTCCTTGATACATGCTAACACTTTAATGCATGCTAAGTATTTGATGAATGAATTGTAACATGATTGCATGAAGTTCCCCAATTATGTGTTCTCCTGTACATGCCAAGACTTAAATATGTGCGAAGTGCTTGATGCAAGGACTTGCTGAATGAAGTATGATCCAATATCAAGTCCCCCAATGTTATTACATGTTTAGGATTCCTAAATGTTTGAACTGATACTTTAGTGATTGTGATGATGAATAATAGTCCATGATCTTGATTATTCATGAAAGGTTATGTTTTACTTTTATGTTATCGAGTCCTGGGGGTATTTATACGTGATAATTTAGCTGCTACCTAGAGCCCGTGTCAGTTTTCATGATAATTCCAGTCGATCCATGATTCTTAGAACTCAACAAGTTATAGAACTCTGTATTCTCAGATAGATACAAAACTTAATAAATCTCAATAATCTCTGTAATCGCCGTAATCTCAGTATCGTTAGTAATCTAGCATCAGTTCTATACCCAACTTAGATGTAGAAGTATTCAACTATTTTGTTCTGACCTCTGAAGTAATTGAGTACTTTATTCAAAGCTCAGTGTTGTTCAGTCAGATCACGAGATTCAGTAGTATTCCGTCTGATATAGAGCCAAGTGAATTCAGCTTAACTCAATTAGATCATTTGAGAAACATGATCAGTATCAGATTCAGCTTAGTTTGTGTTCATATAAGAATCAATTCATAGTTTTTCAATTTGGAGTAGGAGCTAGCACTGAGCAAGGGCAGGGATGGAAGCTCCCCGTCAAAGAGGCAGAGTCGTTAGGGACAATCCCTGAACTCCAGAACTTCATAGCCAGCACAGGATGCAGGAGTCACCCATCAGGAAAGGCTAGTCACCCGTCAGATAGGCTTGACTATTATATTGCTTTAGGCTTGACTTCCTGCAAGGGTCACCCGTCAGATAGGCTTGAATATAGAGGTCTTTACCTATGGAATAGTATTGAAACTGTTCTAGCTGGGGTTACAGGTTGGACTTCACCAGTTGAGATTCGGGGCATGTCGGTGAAGTGACTACTTCCCACAGTAATAATTTTAGTATAATCTTCAGAAATCAGGACTGTCAGATACAGTCATTTATCTCAGTGAGAAACTCAGATAGTTCCATTGGTTCATGGACCACTCGTCAGATTGGCTTGGTCCCATATAAAGTTATTCAGTATTAGATCTAGAGATCACCTATCAGATAGGCTTGATATCAGTCTTATTTTCAGTTGAGTAATCTTATTATCAGATCTCATGATTACCCGTCAGATAGGCATGATCTTATTCTCATATTCAGTTGAGTAATCTCATTATCAGATCCCGAGATCACCCATTAGATAGGCATGATCTAAATCTCATATTCAGTTGAGTAATCTCATTTTTAGATCCTGAGATTACCCGTTAGATAGGCTTGATCTCAATCCCATATTCAGTTGAGTAATATCATTATAAGATCTCGAGATCACCTATCAGATAGGCTTGATCTCAGTCTCATAATCAGTTGAGTAATCTCATCATTAGATCTCAAGATCATCCATCAGATAAGCTTGATCTCACTCTCATATTTGGTTGAGTAATATTATTAACAAATCTCGAGATCACCTATTAGATAGGCTTGATCTCAGTCTAATATTCAGTTGAATATTCTTGTTATCAGATATAGTGATCTTTGATCAGATAGGCTTGTTCTCAGTCTCAAATTCAGTTGTGTATTCTTATTATTACATCTAGAGATCACCCGTCAGATAGGCTTGATCTCAGTATCAGATTCAATTGAGTATTGTTGTTATCAGATCTAGAGATCACCCATCAGATAGGCTTGATCTCAGTCTCATATTCAGTTGAGTATTCTTGTTATCAGATTCAGACATGATCTTTTCTTATCATTGATAGCAGATTCTAAAATCATTCATTAGAGTGGTTTGATCTTCGATGAGTCAGTCGAGAGTAGAAAACTCTAAAAAATTTAGTCAATGATGTGAGTATATTTAGTTAATAAACTTCAGTATCCTCAGATTCTTAGATCACTAGCTGGATAAAACTGATATCAACTCCAGTACTCAGTTATCGATATCAAATAATTTAGTTATTCTATATCTTAGTGTTTCTTATGAGTTTAAATGATAGTAATGTTGTATTTGATTTTCAATATTTATAGTCGTGATAGTTGTAGTTATGGGTTGTGCATTTACGCATGTGTTCTCATTCAGTACTCTCATGATTATTTAGTTGTGTAATTCTTCATGCTTAAGCCCTTGCATTTAGCCTTACCTCGTATGCATACTCGGTATATTTCTATACTAACATATTTGCGCTATGGTGTTTTATTTCACATCATAGGTTCAGAGGCACAAGATCCAGAGTAACTTGGCAGTTCAGTCCCAGTAAGTAGTAGTAGACATAACAGTGAGTCATCTTCTATCAAGGATGATCCTTATTTTATTATCGTATCAGACTTATTTTATTTTCAGTAGATGGGGTTAATTGTGGACATATCCTATCCGCTCCACAGTTCAGATAATTTAGAGGCTTTTCGGATGGATGTATCAGTATTCAGTTTTCAATTTTGAGTATTTTTTGATTTTTTGAACCTTATGGCAAGTTTCAATATTTATTATATATATTATGCAGTGTTCAGGTACAGATATTAGTAGAGGGTTGGCTTGTGGTCCTTCGGGATCAAGAGCATTGTATGACATTCCGATACCAAAAAAATTGGGTCATTGCAAACTTGGTATCAGAGCCTAAGGTTCATAATGTTTTAGGGGGTCTAAAAAGCAGCATCTAGTAGAATCTTGTGCAAGGGTGTGTTGCGCGCCACATTTATGTAGAAGCGATTATAAGGTGTTTTTGTAGGAGCAGTTTCCCTACTTTCAATCGTCATATCACGTGAGTGAGCATGAGCTCAAGTTGATTCTCAGTCTAATCCACCTCCTTTTTCCATTTATAGAGTATGCCTCCTTGAAAAGATAATGCCTATAAGGTTGTTGACCAGCCACCTTAGCCAGTAGATCCTAAGAATGAGAATGTGTCATATGCAGAATTTTAGGCAGAAGGCGCTGGCCCAAGTTATGCCTAATATTCAGGGTAACCATCAGGCTGTGGCCCCACCTCAGCAAGATGGCGGTTTAGCTGCAGCCAAAATAAGAGATTTCATGAGAACGAACACGATAGAGTTCTATGGGTCAGTAATAGGTAAGGACCCACAACTTTACCTTGAGGAGGTGAAGAAGATCACCCAGGTTATGCATGTTTCTGAGGAGGAGAGTGTAGAGTTAGCATCCTATAAGTTCAAGGATATTGCTTATGATTGGGTAGTAATGTGGAAGAAGGGTAGAGGGGAGGATGCAACTCCTTTGACTTAGCAAGAGTTTCAGAATGCCTTTCTAGATAAGTTTTTCCCATTAGAGATGAGGGAAGCTAAGGTAGAAGAGTTTATGAATCTAAGACAATGCTCCATAACAGTAAAGGAGTATTATCTTAAGGTTAACCAGTTAACTAAGTATGCTCCTGACTTAATAGCTGACCCTAAAGCGAGTATGAATAAGTTTGTAACTGGTGTATTTGGGTTAGTGTTGAAAGAGTGTAAGGATGATATGCTTAATAGAGATATAGACCTTGCTAGGCTGATGATGTATGAGCAAATGATTAAGGCAGAGAAGATAAAAGAAAGAGAGGGAGAGAGAGAGAGAGTAAGAGAGCCAGAAAAGGTAGGTCCCAGGGTGGTAGCTGCTTTTCAATCCCAGCTTCATCCTCAACAAATATACCTGCATTGATGTTTGGGGATGTAAGTCATGATAGGGTGCCTGACCGTAAAGCCCTGGTAGTGCTAGTGGTGTTCGTACCAATCCACTTTATGGAGAGTGTGGAAAAAGCCACCTAGGTATGTGTAGACATGGTAGTGATATGTGCTTTGGGTGTGGTTAGCCAAACAAAAGGATGTGAGCATGTAGAGCGCTTTCTCAGAGGGGTAGAGAGTTTCTTCAGCAGAGTACCCCTTCTGGTGACAATAATGGCCAGTGTCAGAACAGTCTCTATGCGTTTTAGGCTCTCCATGATTAGGAAAGGTTCCCTGATATAGATTCGGGTATGTTATGAGTCCATCGTATATGTGATATGCATGGCTAGATCCTTTGCTTCCATTTTGAGCTTATATGTCAGGAAGAGTCATGCATAAGTTTTAGAACTAAGTCGGTCAATCAAGACCCAGTTCGTAGGTGCCTTATTCACTGCCCCGACTATTTCAGCAAGGTGTTTGTAGAGGGACATAGAGTTCCAAGGGGGAGATACCCCATTATATTGCAAAGCTTTTATGTCCTTAGACTCATTCAGTTGCATGTTTAGAATCTCTTTACGGAGTTAACATCAATTACTATTGCATAGCCAGTCATGCTTTCGAGAGTTAGTTAAGTCAGACATTCATGTATTAGATATACATGTTCAGTAGAAAGAGTTCAGCTTTTTAGTGTGTTCAGTCATGCTTTCCTGAGATAAAATCAGTTTGTGAGTCCATGCATCAGATATGTATATCTATTATGATATTTTAGGTTATAAGTAGCTTCAGTCAAGTATTCCATGCTTCAGATATGCATGTTTGGTATGAGAACTCAGTGTATCAGTGGTTCCAGTTGCATAGTCATATTTCAGATGCTATCGTTCCTTGAGTAAGTTCAGTCGATCAGTATTCTAAGCCTATCAAGTGACAGTCGAGGATTAATATTTCCAAGGGGGAGATATTGTAAGACCTCGTAAAATTCTCTCGTAGTCTAAGCCATAGAGCATGTTCAGTGAAGTATTATTTGGCCCTAAAAGGTTGAGAAGTATCTTCCCAAGTGAGAAGCATTTTGAGCCGTGTAGAATTTCCCTAATATCTACTTTTTGTCATTTAGAGAATTGAATAAGCTTTCCATCGATACCAAATTTCCCCAAATCTGATACTCGGGCGAAGAGTTAGATTCACTTTAGTGAGACAGTGTATCACTTGGCACTTTAGCGCATTACGGAGCCTGCCAAAATGGTAATCATCAAAATCTAGTGAGCCTCCACGATTATAGATTATCACACCAAGGCTTAATTTCAGAATTGTTAATTTCTAGTGCACCAACTCAATTCCACCGCATTACGGTGCCTTTCCAGTTTGCATCCAAGGTGGTAACGTGATTTCCACCGCATCGCGCCTTCAAGCAATTTCAGAATTGTCCAGTTTCCAGTGAGCTGGCGCGATTATTGCACGTCGTGCCAGCATTTAAAATTAGGATTCTTTAGTCTAATTCCAAGGGCGAAAAGGGTCTTTTTTGAACCCCTATATATACTCCTTAACATGTGATTTGGCCTCATTTCACCAAAAATATCATTGTTTTCTCTCATAGTTCTTCAATAACAAGAGCTAGGATTTCTAAAAAATCAAAATCCTTCCTTTCTTTTCAGAGAAATCTACAATCTCTCCAAGAACTTTCAAGAAAGAGTTTCTGTAAGGTATGCAAATATTGATTCTTGGTTCCCTTTTATCCAAGCAGCTTAAGAACCCTTTTTGAAATTTCAAAACTTTTATGTTTATGAGTTTTCATGATTCATGTGATTTGAAATTGATGTTCATGCTATTATTAAGTTGTTATTCATGTTTGTTTATAATGTTTTTAAGCTTTGACCCTAGTATGTGGTATTCATGTCATGTTCATGATAAACCCTCTTTAAATTTCTTGTTAAGTGGTGTGTTCATGTCAATTAAGTGTAGAAATTGTTGAATAAGCAAAGAATGCTCCCCATATGCTTGATAAAATACTCTTGTGAATGAATTAGACCCATTATAGCATGTTGACTACAAATCCCTAATTGTTTGAAAGCCTATGCATTCCAAGTGTTTGTTGAAAAGCCTAAGTGAATGAATTGGGGAATGATAGCTTGACATTCCCCAATTTTGTGCTCTTTGATACATGGTAAGACTTTAATACATTGTAAGTGTTTGATGAATGACTTATAACATGATAGCATAAAGTTCCCCAATTATGTGTTCTCCGGTACATGCCAAGACTTTAATATGTATGAAGTGGTTGATGCCAGGCCTTGTTGAATGGAGTATGATCCAATAGCATGTCACCCTATGTTATTACATGTTTACGATTCATAAATGCTTGAAGTGATGCCTTAGTAATTATGATGGTGAATGATTGTCTATGGTCTTGATTATTCAAGAATGGTTATGTTTTACTTTTATATTAGTGAGTCCTGGGGGTATATATACCCGACAATTTAGCTGTTGTCTAGATCCCGTGTTAGTTTTCAAGATAATTCTAGTCGAGCCATAATTCTTATAACTCAGCAAGTTATAGAACTCTGTATTTTCAGATAGATATAGAACTTAAGAAATCGCAGTAATCTCTATAATCGTCGTAATCTCGGTATCGCTAGTAATCTAGCCTCAGTTTTATACCTAACTCAGATATTGAAGTATTCAAGTGTTTAGTTTAGACCTCTGTAGTAATCGAGTACTCCATTTAAAGATCAGTGTCGTTCGGTCAGATAACAAGATTCAGTAGTATTCCATTAGATACGAAACCATGTGAATTCTGCTTAACTCAGTCATATCATTTGAGAAACATGATCAGTATCAGATTGAACTTAGTTTGTGTTCAGTTAAGAATTAGTTCAGAGTCTTTCAGTTGGGAGTAGGAGTAGCACCGAGTGAGGGAAGGGATGGCAGCTCCCCATCAAAGAGGCAGAGTCATTAGGAACAATCCCTAAACTCCAGAACTACGTAGCCAGTGTAGGATGTAGGAGTCACCCGTCAGGAAAGGCTAGTCACCCGTCAGATAGGCGTGACTATTATATTGCCTTAGGCTTGTCTTCCAGCGACGGACACCATTAGACAGGATTGACTAGAGAGGTCTTTACCTGTGGTATGGTATTGACACCCTTCCAACTGGGGATATAGGTTGGACCCCACCAATTGAGATTCAATGCATATCGGTTAAGTGACTACTTCCCATATTTATAGTTTCAGTATAAATCGTCAAAAATTAGGACTGTTAGATACAGTCATCTATCTTAGTGAGGAACTCAGATAGTTTCATTGATTTATGGACCACTCGTTAGATTGGCTTTGTCCCATATAAAGTTATTCAGTATCAGATCTAGAGATCACCCGTCAGATAGGCTTGATCTCAGTCTCATATTCTGTAGAGTAATCTCATAATCAGATCCTGAGATTACCCATAAGATAGCCTAGATATCAGTCTCATATTCAGTTGAGTAATCTCATTATCAAATCCCAAGATCACTCGTCAGATAGGCTTGATCCCAGTCTCAAATTTAGTTGAGTAATCTCATTTTTAGATTCCGAGATCACCCATCAAATGGGGTTGATCTCGGTATCCTTAGATTTCAAGATCACTCGCTAGATAAGATTGATCTAAACTCCAGTACTCAGTTATCAGTATTAGATGATTCAGTTGTTTAGTATCTTAATATTAGTAAAGGGTTCAGATGACAGTAATGCAGTATCCGAGTTTCAGTACTTATAGTCGTGATGGTTGTAGTTATTGTTTGTGCATTCATACATGTGTTCTTATTCTGTACTCTCATGATTATTCACTTAAGTAATTATTCATGCATAAGCCCTTGCATTTAGCCTTACCTCGTCTACATACTCAGTATATTACCGTACTAATGTATTTGTGCTATGGTATTTTATTTGACACCATAGGTCTAGAGGCATGAGATCTAGAGTAACCTTAGCATCTCAGTCCTAGTCAGTAGCAGTAGACATAGCAGTGAGTCCTTTTCTGTCAAGGATGATCCTTATTTTATTATCATATTGGACATAGTTTATTTTTAGTAGACACAGTTAATTGGGGACATGTCCCATCCACTCTACAGTTCAGACACTTTAAAGGCTTTTCGGATAGATATATCGGTATTCAATTTTTAATTTTGAGTATTTTTAGATGTTTTAACCCTTATGTCCAGTTTCCATATTTATTATTTATATTATGCAGTGTTCAAGTACAAATATCAGTAGATGGTTGGCTTATGGTCCTTCGGGATCATAATCACCGTGTGACATTTCGATTCTAAAAAAATTGGGTTGGTACAAACTTGGTATCAGAGCCTAAGGTTCAATAGTATCCTAGGGAGTTTGAAAAGCCGCATCTAGTATAGTGTTATACATCAGTGTGTTGCACTTCATATTTATGTATAAGAGGCTATAAGATGTTTTTTAGAAGCAGTTTTCCTTCTTTCAGTATTCTTGTTGTGTGAGTGAGCATGAGCTCAAGTTGATCCTCAATCTAATCCACCTCTTTCATCCATTTTATAGAGTATGCCTCCTTGTAGAGATAATGCCCATAGGGTTGTTGACCAACCACCTCAGCTAGTAGATCCTAAGAATGAAAATGTGTCACATACAGAGTTTCGAGTAGCTTTTTAGGTGCTTTCCTAAGCTTTGACTAATGTTCAGCGTAGCCGTCAGGCTGTGACACCATCTCAGCAAGATGGGGTTCAACCACAGCCTAAATTAGAGATTTCATAAGAATGAACCCACCAGAGTTCTATGGGTCAGTAGCAGGTGAGGACCCACAGCTTTATCTTGAGGAGGTACAAAAGATCACCCAAGTTATGCATGCTTCTGAGGACGAGAGTGTAGTGTTAGCATCCTATAGGATGAAAGATGTTTCTTATGATTGGGTAGTGATGTAAAAGAGGGGTAGAGGGCAGGATGCAGCTCCTGTGACTTGGCAAGATTTTTAGGATGCCTTGATAGATAAGTTTTTCCCTTTAGAGATTAGGGAAGATAAGGTAAAAGAGTTCATGAAACTAAGGCAAGGCTCCATGACAGTGAAAGAGTATTGTCTTAAGTTCAACTAGTTAGCTAAGTATGCTTCCGACTTGATAGCTGACCCTACAGCGAGTATAATAAGTTTGTGACTGGTGTATCTGGGTAAGTGTTGAAAGAGTGTAGGTCTTATATGCTCAATAGAGATATGGACCTTGCTAGGCTTATGATGCATGCGCAGCAGATTGAGGCAGATAAGATGAAAGAATGAGAAAGAGTGAGTAAGAGAGCTAAAATAGGTAGTCATGGTTTCTCTTAGGAAGGGTCATAGGGTGGTAGCCATTTTTCAATCCCAGCTCTATCCTTAGCTAGTGTACCCATACCAAATTTTGGGGATGTCAATCATGATGGGGCGCCAGACCCCAATGCCTTTAGTAGTGCTAGTGGTGTTCGTACCAATCCTCTTTGTGGAGAATGTGGCAAGAGCCAACTAAGAGTGTATAGAGCCAGTAATGATGTGTGCTTTGGGTGTGCTGAGCCAGGCCACAAGATGTGATAAAGTAGAGAGCTAGCTCAAAGGGGTAGAGAGTTTCTTCAGTAGAGTGCCCCTTACATTGCCAATAGTGGTCAGCGTCAGAACTGTCTCTATGCATTTCAGGCTCTCCATCATTAGGGAAGCTTCCCTGATATAGATTCGGTTATGTTATGAGTCCTTCATCTTTGTGATATGCATTGCTAGATCCTTTCCTTCTATTTTGAGCTTATATGTAAGCATGAGTCATGCATGAGTTTCAGATCTAAGTTTGTCAATCATGAACCAGTTCGTAGGCGCCCTGTGCACCGCCCTAGTATTTCATCAAGGTGTTTGTTGAGGGACATAGAGTCCCAAGGGGGAGATAACCCATGATATTACAACGCTTTTATGTCCTTAGACTTATTCAGTTGCATGTTTAGACTCTCCTTATGAAGTCAACATCAGTTATTATTGCATAGCCAGTCATGCATTTGAGAGTTAGTCCAGTCAGATATTCATGCATTAGATATGCATGTTCAGTAGAAAGAGTTTAGCTTTTTAGTGTGTTCATTCATGCATTCTTGAGATCAAATCAGTTACGAGTCCATGCATCATATATGCATGTCTATTATGACAATTCCGCTTATGAGTAGCTTTAGTCGAGTATTCCATGCATCAAATATGCATGTGCATATAGGAACTCAGAGTATCAGTGGTTTCGTTGCATAGTCATGTTGCAGATGCTCTCGTTCCTCGAGTAATTTCAGTCGATCGGTAGTGTCAGCCTATCAAGTGACATTCGAGGATGAATGTTTTCAATGGGGAGATATTGTAAGACCTCACAAAATTCTCTCAAAGTGTAAGCCTTAGTGTGTGTTCAGTGAAGTATTAATCTGGCCCTAAAAGTTTGAAAAGTGTTTTCCCAAGGGAGAATTATTTTGAATCATGTAGAATTTCCCTAATATAGACTTTATGTCATTTAGAGAATTCAATAAGCTTTCCGTCGATACCAAATTTGCCCAAATATGACACTCGGGCGAAAAGTTAGAGCCGTTTTAGTTAGACAGTGTACCACCTGGTACTTTAAGCAGGTTGTGGAGCCAGCGAAAATGGCAATCGTCAAAATCCAGTGAGCCTCCACGATTATAGCGCATCGCGCCAAGGCTTAATTTCAGAATTTTTAATTTCCAGTGCACCAACGCTATTCAACCGCGTCACGGTGCCTTTTCAGTTCGCAACCAAGAAGGCAACGCGATTTCCACTGCATCGCATCATCAAATAGTTTCCCGATTGTCCATTTTCCAATGAGCTGGCACGATTATGGCGCGTCGCACCAGCATGTAAAATCAGGATTCTTTAGTTTTATTCCTAGGGCTAAAATGGTCTTTTTCGAACCCCTATATTTACTCCTTAATACGAGATTTGGCCTTATTTCACCCCAAATATAATTATTTCCTCTAAAAGTTGTTCAAGAACAAGAGCTAGGGCTTTTACAAAATCATAACCCTTCCTTCTTATTTAAGACAAATCAAGAATCTCTCAAAAAACTTTCAAGAAAGAGTTTCTGTAAGGTATGCAAATGATAATTCTTGGGTCCATTTCATCGAAAAAGCTCAAGAACCCTTTTCTAAATTTCAAAGATTTTATGTTTATGAGTTTTCATGATTCATGTGAGTTGAAATTGACGTTCACGCTATTATTGAGTTGTGATTCATATTTGTTTACAAGGTTTTCAAGCTTTGACCCTAGTATGTGGTATTCATGTGATGTTCATGATAAACCCTCTTCAAGTTGCTTGTTAAGTTATGTGCTCATGTCAATTAAGTGTAGAAACTGTTGAATAACCAAAGCATGCTACCCATATGCTTGATAAAATGCTCCTATGAATGAATTAGAGCCTTATATCATGTTGACTAGAAATCCCCAATTGTGTGTAAGCCCATACATGGCAAGTGTTTGTTGAAAAGCCTTAGTGAATGAATTGTGGCATGATAGCATGAAATTCCCCAATTATGTGCACTTTGATACACACTAAGACTTTAATACATGCTAAGTGTTTCATGAATGAATTGTAACATGTTAGGATGACGTTACCTAATTATGTGTTCTCTGGTATATGTCAAGACTTAAATATGTCCGAAGTGCTTGATGCAAGGCCTTGTTGAATGGAGTATGATCCAATAGCATGTCCCCCTATGTTATTACGTGTTTAGGATTCCAAATTCTTGAAATGATGCCTAAGTGATTGTGATTTTGAATGATTTTTCATGGTCTAGATTATTCAAGAATGGTTATATTTTACTTTTTGTTATCATGTCCTGGGGGTATTTATACCCGACAATTTAGCTTCTGTCTAGATCCCATGTCATTTTTCATGATAATTCTAGTCGATCCATGATTGTTAGAACTCAGTGAGTTATAGAAATCTATATTCTCAGACAGATACAGAACTTAAGAAATCTCAGTAATCTCTATAATTGTCGTAATCTCTGTATCGCTAGTAATCTAGCCTCAGTTCTATAACTAACTCAGATCTCGTAGTATTAAAGTGTTCAATTCTAACCTCTGTAGTAATCGACTACTCTATTCAAAGCTTAGTGTCATTGAGTCAGATAATGAGATTCAGTAGTATTCCGTCAGATACGGAACCTAGTGTATTCATCTTAACTCAGTTAGGTCATTCATGAAACATGATAAACATTAAACTCAACTTAGTTTGTGTTCAGTTAAGAATCAGTTCAGTCTTTTAGTTGGGAGTAGGAGCTAGCACCGAGCAAGTACAGGGATGGCAGCCCCCTTCAGAGAGGCAGAGTTTTCAAGAGCATTCCCTGAACTCCAGAACTACGTAGCTAGTGCAGGATACAGGAGTCACCTATAAGGAAAGGCTAGTCATCCGTCAGATAGGCTTGACTATTATATTGCCTCAGGCTTGACTTCCTGCAAGCGTCACCCATCAGATAGGCTTGACCAGAGAGGTCTTTACCTGTGGCATGGTATTGACACCCTTCCAGCTGGGGTTACAGGTTGGACCCCACCAATTGAGATTTATGGCATGTTGGTTAAGTAACTACTTCCTAGAGTTACAATTTTAGTATAAATCTTTAAAAATTAGGACTGTTAGATACAGTCATCTATCGCAGTGAGGAACTTAGATAGTTCCATTAATTCATGGACCACCCGTTAGATAGGCTTGGTCCCATATAAAGTTATTTAGTATTAGATCTAGAGATCACCCCTCTGATAGGCTTTATCTCAGTCTCATATTCAGATGAATAATCTCATTATCAAATCCTGAGATCATCCATCAGATAGGCTTGATCTTAGTCTTATATTTAGTTGTGTAATTTTATTATCAGATCCCGAGATCACCTAATAGATAGGCTTGATCTTAGTCTCATATTCAGTTGAGTAATCATATTTTCAAATCCCGATATCACTCATCATATAGGCTTGATCTCAGTCTTATATTCAGTTGAGTAATCTCATTATCAGATCCTGAGACCACTCGTCAGATAGGCTTGATATTAGTCTCATATTCAGCTGAGTAATCTTATTATCAAATCTCGAGATCACCCGTCAGATAGGCTTGATCTCAATCTCAGATTTAGCTGAGTAATCTCATTATCAGATCCTGAGACCACTCGTCAGATAGGCTTGATCTTAGTCTCATATGCAGTTGAGTATTTTTGTTATCAGATCTAGAGATCACCCGTCAGATAGGCTTGATCTCAGTCTCAGATTTAGTTGGGAATTCTTGTAATCATATCTAGAGATCACCGTCACATAGGCTTGATCTCAGTTTCAGATTCATTTGAGTATTCTTGTTATCAGATCTAGAGATCACCCGTTAGATAGGCTTGATCTCAGTATCATATTTAGTTTAGTATTCTTGTTGTCAGATTCGTACATGATCTTTCCTTATTATTTATAGTAGATTTTGAAATCATTTGTTAGAGTGTTTTGATCTCCGATGCAGTCAGTCGAGAGAAGAAAGCTCAAAAAAATTTAGTCAATCACCTTCAATATCCTCAGATTCTGAGATCACTCGCTAGATAAGACTGATCTCAACTCTAGTACTCAGTTATTAGTATTAGATTATTCAGTTGTTCAGTATCTCAGTATTAGTAGTAAATTACCATAACAGTAATATATTATCTGAGTTTCAGTATTTAGAGTCGTGATCGTTGTAGTTGTTGTTTGTGCAATCATGCATGTGTTCTTATTTAGTACTCTAATGATTATTCAGTTAAGTAACTGTTTATACATAAGCTCTTGCATTTAGCCTTACCTCATTTGTATACTCGGTATATTCTCGTAATGATGCATCTGAGCTATGGTGTTTTATTTTACACCATAGGTTTAGAGGCATGAGATCCAGAGTACCCTTAGCAGCTCAGTCCCAATCAGCAGCAGTAGGCATAGCAGTAAGTCCTCTTCTGTCGAGGATGATCCTTATTTTATTATCATATCAGACTTATTTTATTTTTAGTAGACAGAGTTAGTAGGGGACATATCCCATACCCTCAATAGTTCAGACAGTTTAGAGACTTTTTTGATAGATGTATCAGTATTCAGTTTACAATTTTGAGTATTTTTAGATGTTTTAGAACGTATGGCCAGTTTTAGTATTTATTGTCTATATTATGCAATATTTAGGTACAGATATCAGTAGAGGGTTGGGTTATGGTCCGTCGGGATCATGAGCACCATGTGACATTTTGGTTTCAAAAAAATTAAGTCAATACATCTATGCAGTTGGTGAGGTGGCCTATGAGTTAGCCTTGCCTCTAAATTTTTCTATTGTTTATCTAGTTTTCCATGTATCCATGTTTTGAAATTATATTCCTGATATATCTTATATGCTTAGGTTGTATTCAATCTAGTTAGATGAGTACTTGACCTTTGAGAAGGAGCCCATGCTTAGTTTATATAGTGATGTAAGATAGTTGCATACTAGAGAGATTACTGCAGTTAAAGTTCAACGAAAGCACTGTCCGATAGAGGAAGCCACTTCGAAAATCGAGAGTGATATGCGCACCTATTGCCCTCATTTGTTTGAGATGTCATGTATTTTCTCCATTTTTAACTTTTGGAGATAAAAGTTCCTTAGTAGTGGATGTTGTAATGATTCTTCAGGTTATTTCTTATGATTTTTCTTATTTTCTCCATTAGAAGTTTCCCATATTTGCCCCAAGTCATCTATGACTTGCTGGAACTGATAGTTTGGTTACCGAATAGTTTTCCCTATTTTTAGAACAATTTTCTTGTTCAGAAGTCTTTGCTGGACCCAAATGGTCATCGAACAAAAACCTCAGTAAAACAACATTGGTCATGAATTCTGACCATGCCAGCAACACCATAATATTAATTTTAGCTTGGGTAGACCTTCGATTTGCATCCCGCTACTCCTGAACTTATTTCGACTCATTGGTTAGAAAGTTGATAGATTGGAAATTGGGGTATGAGGCCCATGTTCGATAAAAAAACCCAAACAGAAAAATCCGACTTCTCTAATGCATTTAAATATTAAAATTAGCGTGCTTGCGTATTTTATTTTCTCATACTGAACTCCAGATGCATCCCAAGGCATTAGCCAAAAATTGGAATCAAATTCCATGTTTTAGCTATCATCTGGTGTAGTAAAGCTACCGTGATCATGGAGGCCTTATCGCTATTATGATGTTGCAATTGAAGATCGTGTGTGTTTGCGATATCTCATTCTGAGAGCCTAGAAAGGATTATTTACATTCTCTTTTAGCCGAGAATTGGCATTTTCTATTATCTTGAGACCCATAAACCCTAATAGAGTGTGTAGTCCTTAAATTGAGTCTTGGGTATTGATTTGGAGCTTGAATAACTCGCATATTCATGATTAACATAGAATCTAATGAATCCCTTAATTTTAGTGTTGAATTCCTGATTATTTCACCCAAAACCCCAATTGGCTTGAGGGAATGATTTTAGCCCAATCAAGCTTAATATTCACTTATTGAGGCTTATAACTCCCTAATGGTGTTTGAACAATGTGTTGATCATGAAAACTCATTTTCTATATGTGGGACCCACTTGGGGGGTTTGGGTGTCTTTTTGGACTTAAAGTACAATGGTGCAAAATAGGGGTTGATATTCTCGTAATAATCCATAGGTTATGTCTTTAATATCTTGGCTCCTTGATGAATCTTTGAGGAAAGAAAAAGTGAAGATCATTGGTTCGTGAGCTATATTTGGATTTGAGGTAGGTTAGGATTACTTTCGTTAGATTGAGCTTTATTATTGTATGACTTTGATATCTTGTTGAGATTGGGAAGGTTTTTACGTGTTGGAATGGTAGATGGTAATGTGTGGGATTTGTTGGACAACTTAGGCTATTGAACTCATAAAGTGTGATATTTGACTTATAGTCTAGAAACTTGACTAACTGAACTTGTTATCTCATGAATAGCATGACAATGCTTTAGTTGTTCTAGTTGGATGAGAGTGACCACGTTCACTCATCCTAAGAATAAGTTATCCTAGATATACATAGTTGTGAGATTGGACTTAGATGCTTGGGATGACTTGAGAGTAATACTTGAGGAAGAATTGCCCTATAGAACTAGTATGGATTGATAAACCTCTAGCACATGATTTAGGTAACTTAGTCTAGTTTCATATAGAAGTTAGATTTGAAGAGATATTTCAGAATACTAAAAGCAAACCTTGACCCGCCTTAAGCTTTAACTAAGTAGCTTCATTAGTGACCTAGATACTTGTTAACTGCCTAGAAAATGCTTTGGGTAATATGGTGGCTAAACATGATAAATGGCCTATTCATGATGTTGATTTTAGAAATAATGTGCATACTTGATTATTATCTTATTATAATTACTTGGATAGCAATGGAAAGTCGTTTAAATTAAACCCATGACAATGCTATTACTTAACCTATTGGATAGTTTACTATATGAGCCTTGGATTATGTCATTGCTCATATTATGTTCAAGCCTAGTCTTGTTTTTATTCCAAAGAATTCCTTTTGTGCTAATATTGTGAATCATCCCTAATAAGCGAGATTCTAGAAAGTATAATCATGGCTTGTAATTGACCATGCTAATAATCATGTCAAGCCCAGTAATATATTGTGTGCTTATACCATGTGGATATACAGACGTACTATTTTAATGTATTAATAATTAATGGTGAGTTACCATGATATGTCTTTCCTTACAACTCTTACACTCTATTGTTTTGGGGTGTGTACTTTTTATTGATTTGGCTATACATATATATATATATTTATTTCATAATTAATATTAATAATATGATAATGACCAGTAAATCTGGAGGATATAATTGATGATATGAAGATGCTCGATAAATACGAAGGATATATTGATGATATGATAACCCTAGTACATCCAGAGGATGTATCGATTATATGATGATGCTCGATAAGTCTAGAGAGAAATATTGATGTTATTATAATGCCTGGTAAGTCCGAGGATATATTGATGATCTGATAACACCCGATAAGTCTGGAGGAATACATTGATGTTATGATAATACTCGATAATTTTGGAGAATATATATTGATGTTATGTATGGTAACATGTGCATCGATGTTTATGTGTGATTATACCTTTCTATTATTACATTTGTTTGTGCGTTGAAGATATGATGTTATCCTTGGGATATCAATTATAATTATTCAGTACTAATCACTTGTTTAGCGGTGTAGCTCTTGCTAAAGAGGAATAGTGAGTAGAAGTAAAATATGTCAAATAAAGAGTTAAGACTAATATGTAAGTACAATCTTTATAGAAATAAGTATTAACCTAGTGTGTATAATTGGCTTGTATAAATGGATTAATTAAGAGATATTGCCAAATAAAATGAGTTATATGGTATCACTTAACCTATTGGCTAGTTTACTAGGTGAGACTTGGATTATGTCATTGCTCATATTATGTTCAAGCCTAGTGTTGTCTTTATGCCAAAAAATCCCTTTTGTGCAAGTATTTTGAATCATGCCAAATAAGACAGGTTCTAGCAAGCATAACCATGGCTTGTAATTGACCTTGCTAATAATTATGTCAAGCCTAGTAATGTATTGAGTATTCATACCATATGGATATGTAGTTTCATGTACTTACTATTTTCATGTATTAATAATTAATGGTGAGGTACCATGATGTCTATCCTTACCACTCTTACACTATTATATTGGTGTATGTACTTATTATTAATTTGGCTATATATCTATTGATTTCATGATTAATATTAATGATATGATGATGATCGGTAAATATGGAGGATATAATTAATGATATGAAGATGCCCGATAAATTCGAAGGACATAGTGATGATATAATATGACTGGTACATCTGAAAGATGTATTTATGATATGATGATGCCCGATAAGTCCGGAGTGAAATATTGATGTTTTGATGATGCCCGGTAAGTCCGAAAACATATTGATGATATGATAACACCTGATAAGTGCAGAGGAATACATTGATGTTATGATGATACTCTGTAATTCCGAAGAACATATATTGATGTTATGTATGGTAAACACGTGCATCGATGTTTATGTGTGATTATACCTTTTTATGATTACATTTGTATATGCTTTGAAGATATGATGTTATCCTTGGGATGTCAGTTAAAATTATTCCATACTAATCACTTGTTAAGCGGTGTAGTTCTTGCTAATGAGGAATAGCGAGTAGAAGTAAAATATGTTGAATAAAGAGTTAAGACTAATTGGTAAGTGCAATCTTTTGTAGAAATAAGAATTCACCTAGTGTGTATAATTGGCTTGGATAAATGGATTAATTAAGGGATATTTCCTAGTAGAATGTGTTATGTGGTATCTAGTTGTCTCTTGAGTGACCATACTACTTGATCACTAGAAGTCTAGAGTGCTAGTTGGCGAACCCTGTTAAGTTGACATGTGGTCATTGGAAATTTCGATTGTTACATGGCCAATAATGATAAGTGGTTTAGCGTTGTTGATGATTAGTGATATTAATGCCTAAAGTATAATGTTGTTTAGTTGTTGTATGAGGATTTGTAGCTTTATGATGCTAGATAGTGAGAGGTGTTGGTTGATAGGTAGATATATGTATTTGATCATTTGTAACCTTTTTACTATATTATGACTAGTGCACCTATGATAAATAGAATAAGCTCTGGTCAAATGGTATTTATAGATTAGTTATGCATCTTTGCTGGATATGGATGTTGGCTATTTGGGGAATAATTATTGGTGCCATCGCGTGAATGAGGATTATGTAAAGAGTTAGTTAGGCTATAATTGGAGGTCCTACAACGACTAGTGAATTAGTAGAGAAATGATAATAAGTGTTGACTAATTAATAATGATAATATAGGTTTACATACTTAATGATTTGATACTTTTATGCACTCTCCGGTGGTATTGAACACCGTGATATGTTCTTTAATTTATGTTCTCTTGGTGTACTCCCGGGTGATATGGGATGCCGTGGTAGGTTCTTTTACATTGTGCTTAGATAGATGTATGTACATTAGATTGGTATTTTACGTGATTGTGATTGTACTTGTGTTGTTGTATGCTTTTATATAATGTATTTCCTATATATAATGGTATGAATGTGTATTGATCTGATATTCATAATTTCATTTTAGTAGGTTATTTGTATTATACAGTGATGATGACGACGACTTAAATTCGATTCTTTACCTTAACTTAGAGATATTGTCTTGCTTTATATCATAATTTATCTCAGTTGGCCGATGATGCCTACTGAGTACCCATTGTTTTTGTACTTATATTATGCTTTTGTACCTTTTGGTACAGACACGAGTACTATTTACTACCACAGAGTTGAGTTTGTGTAGTACTGATCTTCCAGAGACAAGGTGAGCTCTTGGAGTTTTAAGTCGCACGTTTCCCTCCTATTTTTATTTAGTCATTTGTATCCAAGACGAATGTATAGACTATTTAAACTTTGGGTTGTATTTCCTATTATTATACTTAGATTCTCTTGTATTGATATTACCAGGTCATGGGATTGGCATCCGTATTTGATTTTCTTTTTTGGAACATTGTCGATCATGATTATGTTTATCTATTTTGGCCCTTGTCTTGCATTTCTAGAGATGTAGTACATTGACTTACCTCTGGGTTACGGTGTTGGCTTACCTACTGGTGGGTAATAGTCTGTTCCATCATAACTCGAGAATCGGGTCCTGACATATGAACTACTAGAATCTCTATAGAACGGAATCGCCTAACATCCTTTGCCAATACAAGAACTAGCTTCTCCATGAAGGTAAAACTCTATCCAACTGAACCAAGTCCCACCGAAGCATATATGACTCAATAGGAATATAAGGTTGCAACTTGGACACATGAAAACTAGGATGAAAAATGACAAGATCTACAGGCAAGGCTAGATCACGAGCCGTTTTTCAAACTATGTGAAGTATCTCAAATGACTTAATATATATAGGGTTAAGCTATACCATTCTAGCAAAGCTCATCACTTCCTTCATAGGTGATACGTGAAGGAACACTCAGTCTCCAATTCCAAACCTCAAGGCATAAAGTCTATGATCTGCATAAGCCTTCTATCTACTCTGAGCTTTCCTTAGCCTATCTTAAATCACTTGAACTATATATAATGACTCCCGAAGTAAGTCGGTACCACGAGATTGAAACTTAGAGGTCTTGAACGACCAATCAAAGAGCGAAACTCCTACCATAGAACACCTAAAATTATTCTATCTTGATGCTTGAATAGTAGAAATTATTATAGGCGAACTTTGCTAATGCTAAGTAACACTCCCACTAACCTCTAAAGTCCATAACATAGGCTCAAAGCATATCCTTGAGAACCCGAATAGTTTTCCTTGATTGCCCATCGGTCTAAGGGAGAAAAGTGGTGCCAAGGTCCATCTAAGTTACCAACTCCTCCTAAAAGGTCATTTGAAAGCTTAAAGTGAACACCGAGACTCTATCTGGAATAATAGATATGGATACTCTATGCAGGAAAACTATCTCACAGACATAGATACAGGAAAACCTCTCGGTAGTGAAGGACATCTGAATAGGAAAGAAATATGTTTATTTGGTTAATTGATCTACAATGATACAAATATTGTTATAACCATGAAAGGTGTAAGGCAAACTACTAATAAAGTTTATGGTGGTCCACTTCAACTTTCACTTGATAAGGGGTAATCTGTAGATCAGGTTACAAAGCTTCTGATGCTCAGCCTTACCTGCGGAAAACATAGGCAATGAGATACAAAGTCCATTACATATCTCTTTATTCTACTCCACCAGTAATGCTAACTCAAATCCATATACATCCTAAGTTGTTCTGGGGTGAATAGAGTATCTAAAGGTATGATCCTCACACAATATCAACTAAGTTAAGCCTCCAACAATAGATACAAAAGTACAACCATTGTACATTAAAATACTATCAGAATCCATAGTAGCCCTTCTTGACACACCAGTAATAACCCTCCCGGTAATTTTCTATATTTCCACTCATTTTCACAATTTAGAGATTTCCTATAGTTTCCCTAAGTCAATTATGTCTAGTTGGAGCTAAAATTTTAGTTAGCAGGTAGTTCATTTGTTTCTTAGAGTGAAATTCCTTATTTGTAAGTCTTCACTGGTTCAAATTGGCTATCGGGTAAAAACTTTAATCAAACGACATTGTATTCAAATTATCATTATTCTAATAGCTCCAAAAAATTTATTTTAGGTTAGGTAGACACTTGGTCCGGGTTACAAAACTTCAAGACTCATTTATGGCTATCGGTTGAAAGTTAAGAAAAATGGTAAATGGGCGTGGGAGCCATTTTTCATCAAAATGACCTCAAATGGAAAGTTCAACTACTTTATGAGTCCAAAACATCAAATTTGATAGGGTAGCATAGTTAATTTGTATATATGAGATTCTGGATAAAGCCTGAGGAGTTGGCAGAGACTTGGTAAAATCCTAAGACTTAGCTGGTGTTGGTGCATCCCATAAGTGGCCAGTCGATTAATTAACTTACCTACTTGGACCACTGGTATGACATAAGCTAAATCCACTTAACTGATACTGTTGTTGTTGATGTAACATGTACTGTGGCAGAAAGTACCACTTAAACGGTACTTGGTTGCTTAAGAGATGTTCTCTTAAGCGACACTTAGTCACGTAAGTGACCTAGGGTCCACTTAAACAACACTTGTGTACCTGGGAAGTGTATAAATACCTCACTTAGCTTGATTTTCACTATTTTTCATCTATTTTATAGAATATTAAACACTAAAAAGTGGGAAAATTGGATGAATCGTTTGTGGGTGATTTTGGATCTTGGATAAAGTTAATTTATGCATGTCTTCTTTGAATTAGTGATAATCTTCCATCTATTTCTTGTTTTGATTCTCCATCTTTTTCTAAAATTCCTAAAATCTTGGTAGATATACTATAGCATAATTAGAGCTCGGAATTCACCCATTTTTAGGGTAAATAATTCTTGAGCATAGAGAGGCGTTCTGTTGGTTTCAAAACTGCAATTCCATAAATGGTCCCCATATGAGAATTTTATATAATTTTGAATCCAAAGAGCAATGGTGCAATATAGGTATTATTGTTCTTATTTTGATTAGTAGCTTGTGACTTTGATCGCGTGAAACCTTGAAAAAGCTTTTGGAAAGGGAAATTAATAGTCTAGCAAATTTTTTGGGCTTTTCTTTAGTGTCTAGGTAGGCTAGGTTTACTGTCTTCTTAGATTGAGCTATTTTATAGCATGATTATGATAATATGCTAGATATATGATGGAATTTAGGTATCGAAAGTATGACTTGTAAGTTTTGTCTTATTTAGACTGTTTAAGCCATCTTGAAACTATAATTTTGGTAAATTAACATAATTTCTCATATTTTAGGGAGAATTGTTATCATAGGGATAATTATGGCTTATTTAATATCTAGAAATGAATTTAGATACCTTATCAGAGCCCGAGGTAAAATTTTCCTAATAATTGATTTTAGAGATTAATAGTGGGCCCCCTTGCCACCTTAGGCCAAGACTTCTTCTAACATTTGTAAACCTCTAAAATCTTGTTATACACTTTCAAATTCTTATTAAAGTATTTTGAAGAGATTAGATACTTAATGATCACATTGGTTTGGTATTTGGGATTTGCTACTAATTTTGGTAAAACCCGATAGTTATTGATATTGAGTTCTGATCAAATCCAAAAATAATCATATGATAATGTTTTTGAGTCCATCATTTGATGTTAATATTTATAATAAGAGTTTCAGTTCAAGTCCTATAAATGATGTTATGATGTTATTTAGGAGATTATGATGATGACATAATTTTCGATTTGAGTTTGGCATTGGGAGTTGGGAATGATATAATATGGTTACTGCATAGTTTTGATAGTTATAGTTGATATTTGATAGAGTTATAGATATTCGGTTGTTTATTTCTCTTTGATTTTACCTTCCAGGATTATAGCGGCCTACGATGGGTTATTTACTTTTCCGCACTTATTGGATTATGGAGCAAATTTAGTAGTTATAATTGTGTGATATTTATGTTACTTTTCTAAATTTATTTATTTACTTATGCATAGAAGTGTTGGAGCATATTTCCAAGTTTTTACCTTTTACCTTGACTTGGTTTACTTAATTTTGTATCTTATTAAATTTATACTATGATTTAGCTCAATCGATTGATGATCCCTATCGAGTATCCATGGTTTTGGTATTCACTACACTTTTGTACCTTTTGGGTGAAAATCCAAATTCTAGTTATCACCATTGACATGGTGCTTGTATAAGGTTGATTTCAGAGATTAGGTGAGCTCATGTCGGAGTTCCCCCTTTCCTTCTTCTATGTCTAGTCTTTCATTTTCAAGGTAGATTATGCTTAACAATGCAGTACTTATAGTTCATTTGAAGTAACTCTTGTACTGATATTACTAAGTCTTGGGCTGGTTTCTGTTCTTTTATCTATTTATTAGACTATTATGACTACTTAATTGCTTTTTTACCTATTAAAATTTTAATTTCTGGATTTTAGGCTATGGTTCACAAAGTTAGCCCAGTCGAGTAGCACCAAGCTATAGTTTGGCTTACCTACTAGTAAGATAAAGTAGATTCCATTATGACTTGTAAATTGGGTCTTGATAAATAGGTATTAGAGCCTAGGTTTCACCAGTATTATTGGTACAAGAGTAAGTGTCTAGCAAAGTCCCACATATCAGAATAATGATATTTATTTCTTATATTCAAGATGCTATAGGGAATTCTTAGGATTTCTTTATTTCTTTCACTCATTTTTTTTCTAAAAGACAGAGTTGGATTCTAAAGCATTCATTTGGTTTCTCTCATTCATAGATGGCTAGGTCATGTGCTACCACCAACCGAGCCTAGGCTTCCTATTGCTATTCGTGGATGGCCTATAAGTTATTGAAAACCTAGGGATATGTCCCCATCCAGTGTTTAGGATATTGGGCCTTCACCAAAAGCTATCCCTACTCTCAAGCCAGATATTCTTATGCCCCAGCCAGTCGTAGGTGAGGGACCATCCGAGGATCCACCGGGGTTTATTTTGTCTTTAGCGCTCAAGGATGCTTTGGTTAAGAATTGGAATTTGTTGGTGGTGCATCGTCTTATAGTGTATAGTCCATGTATTAGACTGGTACTAAGGCGAGGGATAATTCTGTAACTATGGATCCCAAAGTTGAGGTCCCTCCTACGCTAATGATTGCCTAGCTGGTAGTATCCTAATAGTAGTTACTCAGCCAGTGGTAGCCCAATTCGTTGTGTCTATTAAGGAGCAAAAAATGTTGGGTAGGCTCTTGAGATTAGCTTCACCTAGGTTTTTTTATGCACCAGGCGAGGATGCATATGAGATCTCGATTGCTTGTGAGGATAGACTTTGTAATTTTGGCCTAATTGAGACTTATGGCATGGATTACACTACTTTTTAGTTTTACTTGGTAGCTCCACATTGGTGGAGAGTTCATATTGATTCTAGGCTAGCTGGATCTTTACCTTTGACATTGACTTAGTTATTTGAGATCTTCATCACACGTATATGCCTCACAGTCTTAGGGATCACTAAGGGATAAATTCTTGAGGTTAGATCAGGGATCCATGACTTTAGTGGACTATGCGGTTCAATTTTTTGGGTTTTCTAGGAATACTACTTCTATTCTGACTACCAAATATGAGGGTGTTCATTGCTTTGTTCTGGAATTGAGACTTTCTCTTTGTATATGTACATATAGTTTGGTTGTTGTGGGTAGGTATTTTGTTAAGTTTCTTATCATGCTCAGGTTATGGATGAGATATATTGTGAGGCCTAAGGGTGCAGTGATAAGAGAACACAGTATCAGGGTAGTTTTATTGGGATTCATAGTGGCTCACGGTTTATAGATAGTGGTTCTTAGGATAGGTACCTTTTGCGCTAGCCATATCAATATCAGGGTCAGTCTAGTAAGCTAGTTTAGGCCGCACTTCAGATTACTAATGGAGGCCAGTCTAGTTTCTATGATCGCCCTGGCCAGGGTAGTGGTCAGTCTTTAAGGGGTTTGTCTTCTAGTTATTCTAGTCATGATGGTTATTCTAGGTCATTTAGATTTTCTAGTTTCAGTACGATGCCTAAGGCATGTTATAGTTGTGGAGATTTTAGTCATTTCTTGAGAGAGTTGCCCTAATTGTAGAGCGATAGTTCCTTCAGTTTAGAGTATTTCACCAATTTGGGAAGTTCATCCCCTAGCTAGAGGTGGTATGCATAGTTATAGGAGAGGTTCCCACCATGCTCATGAAAGTTGTTGGCAGGTAGGATAGGAGATCATTCAGGAGCCTAGCCAGGTGGTGAGCGTAGTCAGTTTTATGCTATACATGCTAGAACCGAGGATGAGTATTCAGATGTTGTTATTACAAGTATAATCTTGGCATTCAATTAGTTCGCTTTTGCTTTATTTGATTAGAGATCCATACATGCTGATGTATATGCTTAATATGCACTGCAATTAGAGTAATCTTGGGAGTCATTATCCATGCCATTATGTGTATTTACTCTTGTGGGTGATTTTTAGTATTGGGTCGTATTTTTAGATAATGTGTAGTGAGTGTTCAATAGGTTGATTCTCATGAAAATCTTATTATATTAGACATGGTATATTTTGATGTGATTCTAGACATGGACTAGTTATCCCACTATTATGTTGTCCTGGATTTTTTTCCAAGACCATTACCTTTTCTATGTCTTGCATGCCCGCAGTCGTGTGTCAGGGAGTGGTTAGCCATGATCCAATGGGTATTATTTTTCATATTTGTGTTATAAAGCTTATATTGAGGGTTTGTAAGTCTTATCTTACTTATATTTGTACTGTGAGTGTTGAGAGTCCATTACTTCACTCTATTATGGTTGTTTGTGAGTTTTCTGATGTTTTCCCTACCGATCTATCTATTTTACCTCCTAAGCATGATATTGAGTTTATTATTGATCTTGAGTTGGGCACTCGACCCACTTCTGTGTCACCTTACTAGATGGCTCCTTTTGAGCTGAAGGAGCTAATTCTCAGTTTTAGGATATTTTTGGTAAGGGTTGCGTTAGACCGACTGTGTCTCCTTGTGGAGCTCCTGTGTTATTTGGGAATAAGAGAGATGATTCCATGTGTATGTGTATTTATTATAGGCAGCTTAATAAGGTGATGATGAAGTATCCTCTGCCTCACATTGATGATTTGTTAGACTAGCTTCAGGGAGAAGCAGTGTTCTCTAAGATTAATTTGAGGTCCTGTTGCCATCAGTTGAGGATTCTTGTTGAGGGTATCCCAAAGAAAGACTTTAGGATCCATTAGGGTCATTATGAGTTCCTAGTGATGACCTTTGGGTTGACCAACACCTCAGCCGCATTTATGGATTTGATAAATCATTTGTTTTGACTTTTTTTTGGATTCTATTGTGATTATGTTCATCGATGACATCCTTGTGTATTCGAGGAGTAGAGATGAGCATTTGCAGCATTTGAAGATTATACTCCTGTCTGTGAGAGACCACATGCTTTTTGGCAAAGTTATCTAAGTGTGAGTTTTTGCTTGAATTAGTGATATTCCATGGGCATGTGATATCTAAGGATGGGATTATGGTAGAACAAGCAAAGCTCGTGGTTGTTTATATTGGGACAGGCCTACATCTTTGCTATAGGTTCGTAGATTCATTGGTTTAATAAGTAACTACAGATATTTCCATGAGTGTTTTGCTACTATTGCAGCGTTGATGTCAAGATTTACTCAGATCATCAATACGAGGCATATGATGCCTATTCTTCACTATCACATTATTCAACTACCTATAATCAAAGCACATATGCATAGAAAAATCCTTTTTCTTCATAATAACGATAGAAGCACCCCAAGGAAACACACTTGTCCAAATCAAACCCTTACTTGAAAGATCCTAGAGTTGAGAAATCAACTTATTAAGCTCAGGAAGAGCCATACGGTAATGTGTCATAGAAATAAGATGGGGTTCTAGGCATAAGATTACTAATAAAATCAATACTACGCTCAGTATGATGGGTAGGTAGATCGGTAGGAAAGAGGTCTAGAAAATCACAGACTATAGGAACAAAATCCAGCGAAGTACTCTCTATACTAACATCATGAATATAAGAAAGATAAGACTCATAACTCCTCGATATAAGTCTCCTAGCCCAAATATAAGAAATATTCCTCATTGACTTATGACTAATAGATACCCTAGACACTACTGAGGGTATGTTGAGCATATCTAAGGTATCGGTCTTGGCAAAACAATCCAAGACCACATGATAGTAGGATAACTAGTCCATTACCAAAATCACATTAAAGTCAATCATATGTAATACAATAATATCAACCTAAGTGTAAAACTCATAAATGATCAGAACATATGAAAATATACCTTATCCATTACTAGAAAATAACCCATACGAGAAGATAAACATAATAAAATGGATAAATAATTCCAAGACAACTTAATCATAATGAATAATAAGAAGATAATATAAGTAAGTGGGTGCTAAATCAAATAAAGAAAAAGTAGGTTGATGGTTGGTAATGCCCAACCTACACCTCCACTCTGAAGATAATATGATCACTACCTAATATTGTAACCCAACAGATATTGGGTTCAAATTCCAAAGGAATATGTGGAATCTTAGCTCCCAGCTATTGTAATCAACAGACAGAATTGGAAAAGTAAATTGTCAATTTTAAGTAGCAATATCGAATAGGTGGTGAATATCAACTTCAGTTGTAATTAGTCAGAGGTGAACTCTAGGATTGTGTTCCCGCTGGCTTCTCAACTACGTATGCTCATCTACTTTATTTTAACTAACTCGATGCCTTGCATGCAGAATGGATAAGTTATGTACCATCAATAGTGTTTTAGATGAGTTGACAGATGTCACCAATTACCTTTTGAGTCTCAGATGTCACCTTACTGACCCATATCTTATTCCAAGTTAACTATTACCTTTTAAGTCTCTAGTTATCAAATAAAAGCTAACCATCTTACATAGATAATATCTAGGAGTGTGTATTGACAACTAAAATTCACACTGTTGTTGTCATTATCTTTTCCTGGTAACTACTTCTTTGTTGAGTAATTTGCAATAATCTACATGGGATCCTAATGTTTGGAACTAATAAAATAACTTTTGAAGTTAAGATAATACCATGCATGCGTGGGTATCAGTTCAGAACAACAATAGCACTTCCCCTACTTTGTTAATCCACTAGGGTTTCCACAACCCTAGCTAAGGGTTTTTAGCTGATCATATTTATAAAGTAATCAACAAGATTAATGATTGAATGCATAATATAAAATTACAATAATCATAAGTAAGAACCCAAAATCATAATATTCGAACCCTTGGGGGTTGCACCACACAGTGAAGAACCAGGTCCTTCGAAGTCAATCACAAGCAATGAAACGTAATTCATTAGGAATCATAAACTAGTGCAAGAAAGGTAAAGAACATAGGATTTAACATAGAAACCCCCTTGCTCAAGAGATGAAAAACCACGGCTTTCCCTCACAAGCTCAAAATAGTCCACTATAACCAAACTCTTTATTACATACTTGAGTGTGAACCTAACTCTAAGTTCCTCCTAGTTGCAATACCTCTATTACAAGCATACCTTGACACCTCTACTAAGATTCTCTAAAAACTGGTTAACTCTAACGAGCAATAAGCTTAGGTAACTCTATGTAATACCCCACATATTTCTAAGCTAGGAAGTGAATAAGTATTTCTACATATGAAATCTCCTATCCTGTGATTCATGCTTAAGTACATGACTTACAATGAATATAATAGTGATAGGATAGCTAATGATGCATTAAGCATGTTCATATGAGTCACTTAAGGTAATACAATCTAAGAGTTTTTGAATCCATCAGGTTTTAGTGTTTGATTTTGCAAGGGTCATATTTGAATGAGTATAACTCAATATTAATGTGGTATTTTGGCTGATTTACACCCACTAAATTGTAGATAATCAAATAATCTTTCCAACGATATCAATTTCGCCTTAATCCAATACCCGAACGAAAAGTTATGCCTATTTTCATGAGAGACAATAAGGATACGTGATTGGTTAGGCGCCGCCCAACCTAGCTTAGGCAATCACTTGGGCGCCGCCTAAGTAAGTTCTAGGTGCCAAAAACACTCCATTTTGTGTTATTTTAAGGGTAATTAAGTTTTTTTAACACTCCTTACACGTCCCTAAACTTAACCCTATGAAATATATAGCTTCTAAATATATTACAGCCCTATTATCATCTCAAAGCTCATCATCCAAGAGTACTAAAAGAGAAAACAACTAGGGTTGCGTAAGTAAGTTTGAAGATCCGATTTTAAGGAAATTCCTCAGTCAATCATCAAGAATCTTCCTTCTAAGGTATGCGTGAGTTGATTTATGGATCCCTTTCATCCATAAAGCTTAAAAACCCTCTTTTTCATTATAAAGTATGATTTCTATATTGTTGGGTGTTGATGATCATGTTGTTAATATTGGGTGATTCCCAAGATGGAATCTTTATATGTTTTTTTTAATTTCATGATATCATATGAGTTGGAAATATGTAAATTTGGTTGTTCATGATGTATAATTTGATGATTTCACCTATGATTAAGATGTTCATGTAAGGTGTTTGATAAAATACCTAAGAAACTAGATATCATGCAATATACCTAAATTTTCACTAAGTGAAGGATTCATGATATGCCTTTACGTTCCAATGACTTCAATGTTGATAATGTTCCTTGTAAATGTTGTTGGAATACTCATGAACTATTATTACTAGATTATGCTATGCTTACTGACAAATCCTACTTATGAACAAGATGTATGATAACCATGTAATCCACATGAACTTCCATGCTATTGGTATGTGTTGCCAATATGATTATGCAATGAACATGATATTAAGATTGTGCAAGTACTTCCATGTGATATGAAATCATTTCCATGCAATACATTGTTGATAACCATGCTTAGTATGAGGTCCCTACTAATGACATTATAAATTTTGGACTCTACTCTTATGATCAAGTTAGTCATGTGTGTTAGTTTCCTTCCATCGAGTCCTGGGGGTACTTGTACCCTAAAACTATAGTTGTGTGCCCAGAGCCATGTCATGTTTCACGTATCCAAACTCAAGCTATGATTCCATACACTTCAGTCAATCATGTGACTCAAAAAAACCTCATGATCTTAGTCATTTGTCAGATATCAGTAACATTCCGCCAGTCAATGGAATTCAGTAAGATTAAGTCATGAACAATCAGTTATTCATGTCCAGTCCCTCCAGATGGGAGTAGAGGTTAGCACCGAGTGAACCGAAGGATGGGAACTCACCCGCCAATTCAGGGTGTGATTCTTGGTGGTCATCCTTATGTTCTAGAACTACGTAGCCAGCGTAGGTTGAGACATTTTAACTTATCAGATTAGGGTTGATGAGGTGGCTTAACCCATCAGTTTAAGGTTCCCACCGTTCTCATTAAGTACCCGCCAGATAAGGGTCACTCACAGGCTATCCTTACCCTTGGCACAGTATTGACACCCCTCCAGTCGGGGAAGAGATTGGACCATAGCTTAGCCATAACGGCATAAATGGGGCATGTCAGTTAAACACTATTTCCCACAGTTTTAGTATCAGCCTCAGTAAAAGAACTCAGGGCGTTCTTCAGATTTTAGTATATATAAGACTGTCAGATATAGTCGTCCATGTTATCAGTTTTAGTATCAGTCATGACAGTTATCAGTTTTAGTATCAGTCATGACAGTTATTGGTAAAGCATGTATTAGCTTACAGGTCATGCTATCACGTCCTTACGGTCCCAGTTTCTATATATGTGTGTTTGCACTCCTACGTTCATATTAGTCAGTTAGTGTTGTTCATGCGTGAAATCCTTTATGTTCAGCCTACCTTCCTCGTATACTCAATACTCCAGTTGTACTAACGCATTTGTGCTATGGTGATTTCTTTTCATGGTACAACATAGGTTCCGAGACACGAGGTCCATCCCAGCAATAGCGGTAGCATTCCATTCGCAGAGACACGGTGAGTCCTCATTGATTCGAGGATAATATGAGTTGATTCATTTATTTATTTCTTCAGTTCAGTTTTACGAATTTAGTTGGAGACATGTTCCTTCAACTCCTTATTCAGATAGTTTAGAGGCTTGCAGATTTATGATCAGATTGAGTTGTTTTGGGTATTTTCACCCATATGATTGTATTCAGTTGAAACTTATGGCCTTATAGTTCTATGTATTCCGCATTATTATAGCATGATTTATAGTATACAGGTACAGATATTAGTCAAGGGTTAGCTTGTGCTCCCTCGGGGTCATGAGCACCGTGTAGAATTCTGGTTCAGCGAGTCGGGTTGTTACACTCTACCTAAGTACTTATCTCAACAAAATAAAAACCCTACTCTTATAAGATGATTAGTTCAATTACAAATCTTTATTTAACTCAAGAACAATTTATATTTTAGCTCAAACATTTATGAAGAACTTGAGCAATTTTAAAATTCTGAGTTCTTGCCTTTTATTCTCTCTTAAGCTCTCCAAAATATTTGCAAAAATTAATTAATGAAAAAAAATATTTTTTCCTTTTAAATATGAGAAATTATTAGGGCTTAAATATCATTGGACTAGGTTTCCTATTTTGTACAAGCAATATCTGCAAGTTTGTTATGAAAGAAGACAAAACTAAGTAGACACGCGCGCTAGCTGTACTATACCATGCACACAGGGACTTGGTCCCTTGTAATTAATTGCTCATCATCAAAACTACGTATAGCAATTTTCCCCTTTTTTGATGATGACAAACCAACCATACAACTTTTAGAACATCCATCATATTTAATTAGTGTGATTACCACTTTGTAGATAAATGTTTACCCTATCATCATGTTTCCACAATAATGCCACACAAGAACCTAGTCCGTTGTTGTCATTTGCAGCAAAAACTCTGATCATATTTGCTTTCCCCAGTCATTGTGCCTTACCATACTCCCCCTATGATTATGCACCACACACACATGCACACACACACTTGGGCCTTACATGTGGAGTTAGTATTCCCCCTTTTGGCATCATTAAAAAGGATTAACAGTAAACCAAGTGTAAAGATAGGTACACTACCATGAAGAACGAATTCAAAAGAGAGAATAGGTCAATCACACAAATCAAAATTCATTCATTGTTAAGTTGTTAAATACAAAATTAGTATACTAAAACAATGAAAAAAAATAATTTTAATTAAAAGCCACATGATAATAAGGAGTGGAACAAACATAAGCTTGAGTAAGAAAATATGGATAGCAAAATTCTGGAGGAAGAAGGCTTGGGGAAAGGGACTAAATAAACATTTCTATTCTAGCATTTTAAGCTGCATGGGCATCCATCAACTTCTTACTGAGTTTCTTTACTTCTATATTTAATTCATTAACACATCACAGTTAGTTCTTCCACTTTCACATGGAGTTCTGCATCTTTTTATTTCAGTGCTTTATAAGCACACAGTTCCTCAGAAGCTAGCTGCTGCTTTTTAAACCTTAAGTGCATTATCTAAAATTTCTTTGAATATAACTTGATTCTCACTTCCTCCATTTCTTTTCATAAGATTTCTTGAGAAGCCAAAAGTTCAGATACTTGGGACACAATTCCTATTTTTCTTTCTACACACTCATTTTCTACCAAAGTAGTTAAAATAAAAATTTGTTTAGCTATTCCAGGAATTTATCTAGTCCCAACTACTCTAAAATTATCAAAGACCCTATTCAGCAAGTACCCACAGGGCTTACATGTCTCCTCTCTTTCTCAATAATTACTTTCTTTATGTGATCAATTATAAGAGAAGGCAAGCAGACCAATTCAAATCATATAGCCATTCTAGAAAGAGTTGATCATCCCCAGATGCAATAATAATCTTCCCTGATCTTGGCAATAGGACTTTGTGGAAGAATTCAAATACTAGCTGAGTCTCACATGTTTGGAAATTGTTTGTCATAACTCCTATAGATGTTCCACTCGCCTTAAAGGCATTGACCATAAACTCAGATGTGGGTTGTTACTTTATAGCAGTCCTAATTCCAATAACTGGTACATCTACGATTTTTCTTAGTTTCTCTTCATCCAAATATATAGATTTCCTTTCACTTGTGTAGACAAGCTTAGCGCTTCTTCTAAGAATTCCATCGTGTAGTAAAATTGTCTGACTTATTTTAAAATACCATGGGATATGATTCCTCAAACAAGTGTAACTAACCTTAATGCCTGACATATTCAACCAACTCAATCATCCAAAGTTTATCATACATTTTAAAATCAACCACTCTTCCTGGTTCGACTTTCTGTAATTTTAGTATGTTATTTCTTTGTTTTTAGCAAAATCCTTTTCTATTTTAAACTATTTTTCTTCTCTTAGGGCTAATAATCACTTATCCAACAACAGGTTCTTTTCTCTTAGGACTAGGTCCCTCAGAAATTTCCTGCCTTTCTACTGCAATATGTTTCTATCTTATCTCAACAGGACTGCTAGATTTTGAACTGGAGGACTTGGTCCTTCCATAAATATGAACTTTCATCATTCTTTTCTCAATTAATTTATCAATATCTTTCTCCTCTCTAACCTCAACCACTTTAATTTTTTCTTTATCCTTAATTGAAGTAGCTTTCTTGGGTCTTCTCTTTTTAGTAGTAGAAAACTTAGTAGTCTCAGTAGCATCAGCTAGCAATTTGTTTTTAGACCTTTTGGTAGAATAGGATTTAGCCACTTTTACCTTAAAGTTCACCAAAATTTTCGTACCCTACATCCCCTCTATTTGTTCAGTCCATATCAAGAGTAGTTTATCCTCAACCTCCTTATCCTTCTCATTTGAAGGTGATAATACTTTATTTACTTTATTCACTTCATTCAATTCTCCTATTACTTATTCTTCTCCACTAATTGAGGCATCTTATGCAAGGAGAAGCAAGTTCTCATCCACCCATTTCTCACTACAAGATAGATCAACCCTTTTAACTGGTGTTTCTTCACCAAATAATTGAGCAAAAACTGGGTTTAAATATGAGATAGTAGGACAACCAGGTACTAGAAGGATTTTAAAAAAGCATTTTTTTGGGTTCATCAGTCCAAATAGGGTTTTGAGATTCTATGAGTGGTTTTGCGGATTTTAGGAAAGAAGAAATTTTAGGTTGAGAAGATTTTTTGTTAATGTGAGAGCCAAGACTTTGACTTGAATTCTCTACCATGAATATCTCACCATAAAATTCTAAAGAAAAGGAGATTTCTATGGGGACTAACATATTTATAGGTTTTTTATTTTATGAGGAAGAAACAGTTAGCTTAGGTCCATGTTGGAAGCTCATAAAAATGTGTGCTTTGGTTAATTATTGATCAGAGTATTCAATTGATGAATGCTCAGGTTGTTCATCTATACTTTTAACAACTTTAAAGTGTTTAGCTAGGATTATAGAAGTAGGAATATCAACTATTTTGATTTTGTAAAAAGAAAAGTGAGGATAAGGGACCAGTTTGATTCACAGTAGATGATCAATTTAGGAAGATAAAATAAATTAGTTAAAGAAGAATATGAAAGAGTCTAATTTAGTATGTTTACAGAAGATAGCATTGTCATTGAAAAATGTTCCTTATGAAATGACATGTCTAAACCTAATAATTATGACTTTATTTTTCACAAAAGTTTATGGCTTATACATAGAGATAAGAAAACACATGGCCTTTCAGACAATATTTTAAGATTGTTAAAGCATCATGTAAAGATACTAACCTGAGAGATATGACCAGGACCCTCTCTCTCTTGAGTTAATTCTGAACTTATGTTTGATTCAATTGCTTTCTTTCTAAGCTATCCCCATGGTTGTATACCTGCAAGGGTATGATATTGAGTTAGACCAAACTGCACTTACCTTATAAAGGATACTTGTCTCCTAAACATAGCCAATTTTGGAAAGAGAAATTAATTCACATGATAGGTTAGGTTAATTTGATCATTTCTTTCTTCAGCCTTTTGCCTTTGCACAACTTTCTATATTTAATCGAAAGGATTTTGTCCTTTTCAGTTCATTCTTTAGAGTATTCTCACTTGGATAATCCAAGGACCAGGTCCTTGAAATTAATTTTTCACGATAAGACACCTTAACCTAAAGTGTCTTGGTAGAGCGAACACAGTCAGAACTTCCAATATTTGAGCTATGCTCATACATTATCACAAAACCATCCCTGACTTCAATCCCCTATCTCATACCCAGAATCATCATCACCTATTGGATTTAGGAATCTATTTGAGTTTGAGTTCCCTATTGGAAGACAGTGATATGATCAAATCCTTCTTGGCCCATCTAGGTAGAGAACTTTTCTTCATATTTTTCAAGGATTTCAAAACCTTCAGATAGGACTTTTCTTGTTGAATTTATTTAGTACTTCTTATTATATCTTTGAGCAAATACAAACATTTTCCCTTCAAATGTCCAACTCTTCCACAATAAGTACAAAAATGCTTTTGACTTCTATATTTGATACCATGAGTATCCTTTTGTTTTGACCCAAGAGCTTGTGATTCTCCTTGCTAACCAAGACCCTTACCATTATTTGAACCTTGAGTGGTTAGATTAGAAAGGATTTGTGAAGATGTAGTCTATTTAAGAGATTTGTTAATTTCTTCTCTTAGACGGACCATGTCCCTTTCTAACTTTCATTTTTGTGAAGTGTAGACGTAAGGTGTTTTGGAGAATCCTTCAATTTCTCTTCAAGATCTATTTGAAGCTTTGAAGCTTCTCTCTTTTACTTTCCATCTAAGTCACACAACTTCTCCAGTTAGCCCATACACCTTAGATTTTTATATTTTAATTTAGTGACCATTCCTTTAATTTTAGATATTTAGAGAGTTAAGGCAATCAATTGAAGATCTTGATTTTCCACTTTCTCCTCTAGAGAAATTTTCTTAGCATTTAATTCACATATAGAATCAATCAACAGAACAACAAGCTTCTTTATCTTTTTAGCAGAAAAGTTATCTAGATTTTCCTTTCTATTAGAGAGAGCAACCTCATCATCTTCTTCATTATCTATATTTTCCATGAAGGAAAATAAGTAATCATAGATAACTAGACTATCTTCCATTGCTTCCATACACACATCTCTAGACTTCCTATCCTCATATGATTAACTAGAGGAATCCCCCTATGTTGCCAAAGCTTACTTTTCTACATAATCAACTGCATCATTCCTTCTTGAATATTCAGGGACCTAGTCCTTAATCTTTCCTTTGTCACTTGTAGCTTTGAGGTAATCCGAACGATCCATTTTGTGCATGGGACATTCCTTGATGAAATGCTCAGGACTTCCATATTTCTGACACACTTCAACATTTCTTCCTCTCTTTTGGAACTTACCACTCTTTTTCATAGCTCTAACAATTCTTTTCGCCAAATAGGCAATATCATTGCGTTCATTATCAACTGGATCATATTTAGAAGCCTTCAATGCCAGGGATTTTTCTCTTTTTGTGTCCGTCTTCACCAGTCCTTGTAGCTTCTTGAGCTCATGAGTCTTTCGATTTCTAACTATTTCATCCATAGTGAGGTTCTTCAGGTTCCCTGCTTTCATCATGGCATCCACATTGCTTTCCTAAAACTTAGTAAGATCACCAATAATTTTTCTCACTTGCTTGTACAAGGGAATCACTTCACCTAAGCAGTGAAGCTCATTTGTGATAGAAGTGAACCTTGTATGTATTTCTGGGATTATTTCTCCTTTTTTCATGGTTAAGGTTTCATACTGAGTTGTCAGCACATCCGCCTTTGAATCCTTCACATCAGTTGTACCTTAATGACGAGTCCTCAAGCAATCCCAAGTCTCTTTTACATTTTCACAAGCTAAGATCATATTGTATTCATTAGGAGCTATGCCACATACTAACAGTTTCTTGGACTTGTAATTCTTTTCAATCTTTTTTCTATCTGCATCATTGTACTCTCATCTACTTTTAACAACCATCCTTATGACCTCTCTTTCTTTCACATCATTAAATGTCTTCACCCGATTAACATGTTGTAATGGCACCTACTAAAACCCACAGTAGGTAAGCCAACAATGTTACCCGAAGCTAAGGCAATGGGTTACTTCGGTAGAAATGTTCGACAAAGTGTATATCAAATAAACACAATCATAAACAACATTGTTCCACAATAGAAAATCAACTATGGATACCAATCCCAAGACCTGGTAATATCAGTACAAGAGCATCTATGTACGACAATATGGAATACAACTCAAAGTTTAAATAGTTTTATACATTCGTCTTGAATATAAAAGACTTAATAAACATATGAGGGAAACAGATGACTTGAAATTCCTAGAGTTCACCTTGTCTTCGAATGATCAACACTATACGATCTCAACTCAGCAGCGGCAACTAGTGCTCGGGACTGCACCAAAAAAGTACAAAAGTGTAGTTTCAGTACCAAATAATGGGTACTCAGTAGGCATCATCGACCGACTAAGCTAAATTATGATATAAAGATGATATAAAGCTAGATAATATCTCTAAGTCAAGGTACAGAATCAAACCTAAATTATCTTCTTCATCACTGTACAAAAAATCTAATCAACTAGAACAATAATATGACATCTTATATTAATACATACCAAAACCGTCAAATAACATGAGTAGATGATCCAAAAGCATACAATGACATATATAAAATTTCAACCGTAAAAATACCAACTTCATCGCGCATACAATCATTAAAGCGTAAAGTAAAAGAGCCCACCACGGCGTCCCATACCATCAGAGAGTACACCAAAAAGAACATAAAGTAAAGAACTCATCACGGTGTTCCATACCACCAGAGAGTGCTTCCATAGATCAAATCATCACATACCAAGCAATATAACCAATTTCTCACTATCCATGGTTTCCATGATTTTTCCATCAACGGTCATTTACCAAGATCCATAATCATCATAAATTACCTCAATTGAATTAACACCTACCAAGGTAATCATAACTATAGTTATATAGCCATTTAGATATCTATGATATCAATGCACTCTATTTAGTCGTTATTAACTAACCAACACTTGTTACCATTATTAGGATACTAATTCACTAGTCATTATAGGATCACCAATCATCGCCTTTCTTGTCCTTCACTAAACCTCAACCATGAGTTAGTACAAACTATTATTCACTAAGTAGCCAAATCCGCACCTAGTGAATTTGCACTACTAATCCATAGAAATAATTAGATCAGAGCTTAATTCTAATTATCATTGGCTCACTAGTCAATATATAGGAAACGGTTACATATCATCAAATCGACATGTCTATCTATCAACCAATGTCTCTTACTATCTAGCATCAAAATATACAAAGACATATTTGACAACCCAACAATATTTTACTTAGCCATCAATACCATTAATAATCAGCAAGACTCACCTATTATCACTATTTAAAATATAATAACAACAATACCTAGTTATCATATCTCAACTAACAAAGTCCCTTATCTATCATCCTACACTTCTAGTCATCAAGCAAAATAGTCACTTAGCAGTCAACTAGTTACCACATAACTCAATTAACTAGGAAATATTCCTTAGTTAATCCTTTTCTTTAAGTGAAACATACCCATTAGGTGAATTCATATTCCTACACAAGGCTCCACTTGCCAATTAGCCTTAACTCATTATTCGTTATATTTTATTCCTAATCACTATTTAACACTAATGAGAACTACACCACTAAACAAGTGATTAGGATTGAAGAATTACAACCGACATCCCAAGATTAGCATCATATCTTCAAGCACACACGAATGTAATCATATAAAGGCATAATCACACACATAAACATATATATGCTTGTTTACCCTACATTATATCAAATTATCCTCTTGATGTATCGTTCCTCATAATATTATCAATATATCCTCTGAACTTATCGGACAACATAATATCATTAATATATCGTCTAGACTTACTGGGAATCATAATATCATTAATATATCCTTTGGACTTACCGGGCATCAAAATGTCATCAATATATACTCTTAATTTACTGGCATCATCATAATATCAGTATATCCTCCAAATGTACCGGGCATCATAATATCATCAATATATTCTCTGGACTTACCGGGCATCATCATAACATAAATATATCCTCTGAATATATAATATCATCAATATATCCTACGTATGTTCTCATAAAAAAATTATTACAAGTCTAATCTCGGGATTTTGGACTTCTGACACATGCTTTTCCTATATGTGGTCCACATGTGCTACATGTGGTCCGCATGTTGACATAAGTAGGTTTCGAAAATCATTTTTCAGCTCTTCTTTAATTCCAGGATATACTTTGGTCACGAACAATCTAGAATATGTCACAAACATTGAAGATTTGTCAAATAAGTAGCCAAAAACTCCATTTTTCATCTTTACCATGAAATTAGCATCCAAAACCTAGATTCCTACAAAACATACCCAAAACGCATCATATCTAGCAAAACAACCTAAGAAACTTGCATATTTTAATCATTTAAGCATCAAAAGAGCTATATTTCTATACCACGTCAACACCCTCAACCTAGAACATTTACATATGTCCAGGCAACAAAACAAAACAAAATAAAACACCATGCTCAACTAGTGAAATCTAAGCTATTCAAGGCAATCAATAAACATTTTAAGCTCAAATCAAGAGACCTCCTTATATCTCTTTTTTTTTTCAAAACCAACCATGTATAGGCATGAAGTACCACAATCTGACACAATGGGATCAAGTTATGGCATTACATTAGCAACAGACAAACATGACTATGTACAAGTTACACTACCCAAACACGCAAGCAGCTAGCAATATGAATCATGTTCCCTCACAACAAATATGTGCCACTCACTTATATTAAATAATACATATAATGTAGGGACAGTCAAGAGACACACTCAGAAGAGAAGTTCCAATCAATATGCATCAAATACCTTAAGCTTGCCCTTATTTTCTTTACCTTAGTTTTCTTATAATCAAGTTAGGATTACTAAAGGAATTTTCTCAAACTATAATATAGGCTTGGGGACTGTTATAGTACATATGGACGTATAAATAGACTGGGCCTTTTTGACACCATACTACCTTTAGGGTTCAACTTACTAGACAATTTATTACTATATTTCCAACCTTATTTCTCCTTTTTTATTGTAAAGAACCTTTAGGTTAGGCATAGTCTTTTATTATTTCTATTTTATTTTTTTCACAATTTTCTTTTTCTGTTCTTTTGCTACAACACCCAGCCCTACTAACCTTCTCTCTTATTTTACCCTTCTACATACAGACCTTATATCACACAAATCTATGATAGCCACCCTTATTTAGACGATTTTCCTGAGTTGAGGTGCACAATATTCAAGAAGGACCAGGGAAAAAATAGGTTATTACAACACAAATAAGAATGTGAATGGTGAAACAAGAAAAATAGGTTATAAGGCTCAAAACAGGGATCAAGGATAGTATTTCATAAAAGGATAAAAGTGAACTAAAATTAAAAAAAGGGCCTATGATCCTTTCCTAAACGACTATCCTACAACCTAGGCAAGGATAATCGGGTAAGTTCTGAATTCAACACACAAATGAACTAGGTAGCATCTCACACACACATAGAATAGAGACAATATTATAAGTTACTACTTATCCAATTCATGCAACTATCTTGTAATGCCCTGAAATTGGGTCCCAAGATGTTACACGGTGCTTAGGGACACAAGTGACCCCAAGCTAACCCTCCTGCTGGCATAACTCAATTTTTATTATTTTCATGGTTTGTTTATCTATCCTTTTGTCTAAAATCCCTAGAATATTGATGGATTGATTGTAGCACCATTATTGCTCAAAATTCACCCATTTTTTAGGGTAAATATTCCTTTAGCATAAAGGGACATTGAGTTAGTTTCAAAAATACAGTTCTGTAATAGGCCCCATATAGAATTTTTACATAATTTTGGACTCATAGAACAATAGTGTAAAATGGCTATCATTGTTCTCATTTTGATAAGTGGATTGTGATTTTCATAGTGAGACATATTTTTTAATCTTATTGAAAAGGGAATTGAGTAGTTTAGCAGATTCTTTGGGCTTTTCTTCGGCATCCTGGTGGGCTATGTTTACCCTCTTCATTGATTGAGCTATTTCATAGTATAATTATGATTTTATGCTAAATATAGAGTGGGATTTAGGTGTTAGAGGTAGGATAGAAAATATTTGGGTTAGTTAGACTATTTAGGCTATCTTGAAACCATAAATTAGGCATAATTGACTTAGTTGCTTATGTTTTAGGATAAATTACTATCTTAGGGATAATTAGCACTTATTTAACATTTAGAAATGAATTTAGATACCTTAACCTAGTCTGGGGTAGAATTTTCTTAAAAATAGATTTTGGGGATTGAATATGGGCGCCACCGGCCTATCTTAGACTAAGACTTGCTTTGCTTTTGGTACCTTGAAGAGTTAGCTTCTTATTGATTATGCTAGTTTGGCAGTTGAGAGTTAGAGCTAATTTTTGGTAAGGTCTGATAGGTAATTATAGTGATTTAGTGGAATGGCTTATGATTATTGTTTATTTATATGGTCTATTGATATATGAGTTCTGTTTCAAGTCTGGTATTTGATGATGATGTTGATAATTTAAGTTCTGGTTCAAGTATGACAATTAATAATGATATTTATAATATGAGTTCCCGTTTAAGTATGGTAAATGATGTTATGATAATGATGTTATGGAGAATGTTATTATGATAATAATATAAGTTTTGTTTTGAGTACGACATTGAGAGTTGGGCATGATTTGATTTTATATGGATGGGTTGAGGGTTATTAATAAATGTTTGGTAGCGTTATGGATCATTGATTGTTTACTTTGTTTGATTGTACCCTCCAGTCTTATTAAGGCCTGCTATCATGACCAGATTACACAGGTCATGATAGAGCCTACCATAACCTACTAGTAGGCAAGCAAATCCATAGTCTAGAACAGCTAGTAACAGACTACTTGGTAATATAAGGAAAAGAAGGCAGAATAAATGAAATACAGATCGATACATAATAAAATCCCAAATCCTGGTGGTATCAATATAAGAGATTCTTATATAATAATAGTACAAAAGTGAAGTATCAATAGAAATACATGGATACAACTTATCTCTAAATACCATATAGAGACTAGTATAACACATAAGAGAGATGAGTAATGCTCTGAACGTCAAGAGTTCACTCTCAGACTTTGAACCATGGTTGCTCTACACAATGCACATATTAACAATGATAACCTATACTATGATCTGTAGGCTGCAGTAGTGTAGTATGAGTACCAAATAAATTGTACCTAGTACGCAACTGTTGACTGAGCTCAAAAGATAAAGTAGATATATACATCACATAAACAGAGAAGAAACTACACCCACTAGTCTAGAAATCATATAACATGTCAATAAGAATAATAAGGGACAACTATCCTATTCTAGTACAAAAGTCTAATATGATAAGTCTAAGGGTCAGGGTGAACTATCCTATTCTAGACACATTCAATGGACGTCAATACTATACCTTATATCCCAGTCTAATACATGAATGAAGAGCAGCAAAAAGATATATAGCATTACAAAAGGCCAAGAAACGAATATAGAATATTAACAAACTAAGAAAGGTATATACAATAGTGTCATAGCTTCATATGGCCAGATAGATATATATATATATATACACATAAGGTAATCTCAAAGCATAACCTAGATCATCATATCCTTATTCTAAGACCTCATCATAATACTTTTAGGATTTATCACTATCATACTCATGGTTTCAAATCTACATGACTAAAACTGAAATAATCGTGCATAATAATTCTATCATAAGATAGAAGAGTCTATAGACATACCTCAAATCTGTATATCAGATAATTGACCAATCAACAATAATCTAGCCATAATAATAAAAGTAACAACGATAATAACAATTTCAATATTAGCATGAATAACCAGTTATTTTGGATAACCAAATACCTAGACGATCCTATACGTACCCCCGCTGCCCTAGACTCAAAAGGTTCAATCGACATAGAATAATAAAAAGCATATTCTTCACCCATATCTATGGAACCATCCCAACCGGCTGATAGTCATACGTGTATACCGGTGATACGTGATGCACATGCAAGAATGAATCTAAAGTACACAATCAATATCACAATCTCATCATCATAACCATGTGTATCATAGTTTTCATCATTATGTCCATAATCATCATAATCAACCTTTGGCCTAGTCATGTATCAAAATATCATACCAATATCCTCCTGCCTTGTTGGGAATTAATACATCATACGGTATCCTCCGACCTTTTTTGGTATCAATATATCATCATAGTATCCTTTAGACTTTCTGGGTATCAATATATCATCATAGTACCTCCAGTCTTACTGAGTATTAATATATCATCATAGTAACCTACATCCTTATCGAGTATCAATATATCCTTAACATCAATACATATATAATAGTAGATATATAATAGGTGCATAGGCTTAAAACATAGGGAAAAAGAGGGTAAATCTACCAGCCTGTTAGTATACTCATAAGTATAATTGTATTATCATAAGAATATCTATCTTCCCAATACTTCCCAACTATTCAATATTAGCTAACCAACACTTATGATCATTAAGCTACTAATTCACTAGTATTCAAATGACCACCAATTATTAGCCTAAACAATATCCTTCTCATAATCCTTATTCATTAGATAACAACTAATCATCACATATTAAGTAGCCAATACCTAACATCTAGCCAAGATTTATCACTAGACCATAATTGCTAATTATCAACAATTCATCATTATCAACTAATCATATTATATTCTTTAATCATTATTATTCAAAAAATGATAAATAATCAATTAAACATCCTATATTAACTACATGATTCATTAACTAACCATTATTTACCAACTAATCATTTTTTATCAATTATTCACCATTATTAACTAGTCATCTCATATCACTAACATCTCTTATTATCTAGCCTTATTAATACATAACTCCTCCTTTATCATCTAATTAACATCATAAGCTTAGTCATCATTATAAAATAATCTTCACCTACGCTAAACCTGACATCATTATTAGCCACGTACTAACCATTGCTAGCTACCATATTTAAACTATAAAAGGTTCATTAACTAGTACATTAGATTTCAACCATCAAGTACTGTAGACATCGAATAGACATATAGCTGCCCTATAACTTAACCATTAATTAGGAAGCACAGTCATAAGTTCCTATTTCAGATAGAATCACATCAACTACCAAATTAATAATCATGAAAGTACTAAATATAAATATTCCATCACCACTGTTTAATTAGTAATGTCGTAAGCAACATACAACATCTTTATTTATCCCATGCCGAAGAGATATATAAGCAACCTATATATATATATATATATATATATATTGTAACCGCATCCTTTACAAGGATAAACACTTCCCGAATATTGAACCAATATCATAACATGACCCTCAGTCAAATAATATGTCCAAAATAATTAAAGCATCATGAAACACCCTGTGTTATAGACCATACAAATTCCTTGAATCTTGGTTATTTTAATTATCATACAATTCACCATACTAGTCGTATGGTATGGGTATGATCAAGTGACCCAATTCATAAGGCTCCCAGTGAGTGGTGGTTGAGTTTTTATTATGGGTATGACTTGTTGAGTATGAGTCGTATGTTCATGATACAAGAGTTATAGTGTACAACCTTATGTTGTCCAGTGTCTAGCCTTAAAGCTCTACTTCAGCTATGACTTAAAGGGTACTTGTTTTATGATGAGGGTATGAGTTTGGCTAAGAAGTAATACGTTAGATAGAATATGGTGTACACTTTTTTATCAAGATATGAGTAGAGGGTACCACTCGTATGATATTGATATAAGTTAAGAGGTCTAACCATACCCTCCTGCATTCTTTTTATAGCTTAAGTTACGGTTATTACGAACATTCCACCAAATAATTCCTTTGGACCCATGAAATAAAACACCTTTGGATGCTTTCTTAACCTATTATTCACAATCAAACACTCCCTAAAGACTCCTAAATCTCTCTTAATCTCTTAGTTTAAGGAAGGCTAAGGTTTTCTTCAAAGCAATCCATTAAGGCTCAAAGGGGTAGTTTCTCTCCATCCACTTTGTTGTCTAAGCATGTACTCGTCCCTCATTGTTAGTTCAACTAAAACCATGTTTTAACGATTTTTTTCATGGTGTTATAGTGGTATTATTTTTGTTTTGAAATATATGTTGGGGTTTTTGGTTGTTTATGGTTGGATAATGTTTTCCCATATTTTTATTATGGTTTTCATGTTATATATATGGTTTTGAACAAGTGATTGCATTGGAATGGTCAATTGATACTTGATTTTGATTTTGGAAACTATATACCCTCAATATGTTTGTTAAAATGCCTATGAGAATGATTTTATCACCTAGTTTGACTATTATTGAAAACCTTACATTGCATAATAGGGTAATGTAACCTAAATTAGGTTGGTAATTTTTAAACGGATTGGAAAGGCCGTGATGGCCATGGATTTAGTTTAATTAGAAATCTTACAGGGTACATGGGAATCCCCTAAGTATTGTTTAGTGAAATTGCTTGCAAGCTATAGTCAGTATGACGATACCATTTCATAAGGCCTTGATAATTTACTCTTGTAATTGGTGGCATTGTTATGTAAAAAAATTTCATTGGGAAATAATGGAGTGGTGTAATAGCTAACTGTGAAGGTGTGATTCTGATGGATAAACACTCAAAACTCATGTTTGTCAAAATTAGGGGTGGTCATGGTGACCATATGCTTGTGGGGTACATAGGAATCCCCTATGTTTATACTTAAATATATGTATCATGGAGGGGAAAGGGTACACAGGAATTCCCAACCCCTATGATATCTCGGGTTAGTGAGACTACACGTACTAGGGCCTATTCAGGGGGTAACACTAGACTATAGAGCCCGTGGATAGATTGTGACGATAAAGCTACAAAACCCAGTTTAAGGTTTTAAATGGATGATAAACCCAATTCCTTTTTCTGGCATGGTCTATTAAATATATGTATTTGATTGCATATGGCTATTTATTTTATTTTTGAATAATGAAATTATTTTATCCTTTTTATTGTGTACATGCTAGAGTTCACCTGCTAACGTATTTTGGTAACTGTAAACCCACACGATATAGGAATTGACCATACTACACTTCTTGCTCAGTGATCTTGGATTCAAGAACAACTTTATGGTGAACTTAAGTGGTGGGATTTCATACTCAAAAATACTCTATTTCATGTCGTGGTCTTCTTTTTATATTTTTGTTTTTTTCATGGACTTTTGTTTTAGTTATGGTCGGGGGCATGTCCTGATTGGATATTCTTGGATTTCAGTTAGAGGCTTTGTGTGACTACTATGGGCATGGGAGGTGTCAGTATTGGTGTTAGCCTTTGTATTGGTATTAGATTGGGGCTGACACCGATTAGATGTTTGGTCAGATATTACGTTGGTTATCGTAATATGCTCCTTTAAATATCTTTCATTTGCTTTTGTTATATCTTGTAATATGTTCAGAATTCATCTGACATAGGGTGCAGGGAATTATGGTTAGGTATTAGGGGTGAATTCTTGTCCAAATTGGACATATGACATGTCAAATCATAATCATGGCCTTCACCCATATACATATTCAAAAATTATATCGCCAATCATATTTATATTCCATACCATATCTGTAATAATCTTATATATAGGAGGCATCTCACATCTAGGAGGCATAATATTATTAAGCATATCACATCAATAAAGTATCTTATATCTATAAATCATACATCATGACTATGGAGAATATCACCTCTCTAGGACAATTATCATAGTATAAGGAAGATCATGTCTATAGGCTCGATAATCATAGCTAAGAGAAAAATCATCTCTATAGGTCCAACAATCTTAACAAAGAGAATGTAATGACCCTTTAGGTCACTATCCATATTCTTATTTACTTCATCTGATAGAACTTCTCCATAGTTATCCCAAGTCATTAATGACTTGTGGGGACAGATAGTTTTGTTACTTTACAATTCATTTGGGTTTTAGAACCCCTTTTCTTAATTTGAAGTCTTCATTGGTCCTAATTGACTGCTAAGCAAAAACTTTAGTAAAACAGATTTGTATGCAAAATCTGACTTTGCCAGTATATCTGGAACATCGAAAACTATAGGGTTTTATTTGAAACGAACCCCAAATGCATTCAGAGGCATTGGCCGAAGCTCAAAACCGAGTTCCAAGATTTATCAATGCATAGCATACATCGAGGTTCTGCGATTGTGTCAAAGAAGCTCTTGGAAATTCTTTTCCAAGGGTAAAACCCTATTGGGATTTTGGTGTCTATTTGAAACCCATGGAATAATAGTGCCATAATGGTATTGTCATTCTTGTTGTAATTAATTGATAGCATTGCTTGTGAAAGAGAAAGTTTCACAGAAGGGAAAAGAAAAGCTTATTAGTTAGTGAGTTGCTTGGACTCAAGATAGGTTAGGCTTACGCGTAGACTAGATAGAGCTTGCGCGTAGACTAGATTGAGCTTGTTTGTAATGTAATTATTGATATCTTATAAGATTGGGGGGGGGGGGGAATTTAGACGATAGTTGATTAAATGGTGAACTTGGGATTTATAGATTGTTATAGGCTATTAAATGGTAAGGTATAATATTTGACCCATTGTCTAGGACCTTGTTTAGCTTATTTGTGGCCTTATGACTAATGTAAGAACACCATAGTTGTTCTAAGTACACATGATTGTTATACCTCTCTATCCTTAGAAGTTTATTTACCTATATAATGCCTAGATAGGAAATGACCTTGGTGTTTAGTTGACTTACAATGAATTCTTAAAGAGGCTTTTCCTATAAACCTAGTAAGGATTGGTAAGTCCTTATGGCAAGGTATAGATGACTTAGCCTAATTCTGGGTATAAACTAGACTTGTATTAATAAGCTTGGCATTATCGGGATTTAAAAGTGGGACTTGACCCACCATAAGATGGACTACGAAATCCTTAGTAACCTAGATTCTCGATGAGTGACCAATGCACATATTGGGATTATGGTTAGTAAACTCGGTTGTTTAAATGTGATTAGTGTGCATGTTAGCTAAATACTCATACCTTGTTTATACTCATATTATGTATGGTGCTTATTAGTAATATAAAATTACAAGTGCTATCATACTTCCCTACTTCATTATATTATGGACTTTTGTGTATGTTTATTGGTTTGGCTATGCATGTAGATATATGTTGTCGTATTGGCAAACTCATTGATATTATAATGATGCTCGGTGAATCTAGAGGAATATGTTGATATTATGATGATGCTCGCTAAATCCAGAGTAATATGATGATATTATATGATTCCCGATAAATCTGGAGGAATATGTTGATATTATGATAATGTTGGATGAATCTGAAGAAGTATCTTGATATTATAGTGATGCCCATGAATCCAAAAGAGGTAAGAACGTTATCATCCCATGTGGGGAATTTTACTTATATGCATTGATATTTGTAAGGTTAGGCCGTGAAGGGGCCAACCACCTATGTGCTTGAGATATAATGTCTCTCTTGGTAAATTTCTATTCAATTATTGCTCCTAATTACTAAATAGGAGGTGTGACCCTCGTTGATGTTAATTATCAACTAGAGAAAATATATTCCAAATATTGGGTTAATACTTAGTGGTATGTGTAATCTTGCATTGAATCAAGGGCTAACCTACTAAATCTACTTTACTTAAATAAGAGGTTATATTATGAAATCTTGCCTAGTAAGGGGGCTTATGTGACAACTAGTTTCTTCTAAAATATGTGATTATAATTTGAAGGCTAGACACCTAGCAATCTAGTTGGTGGACATTACTTGATTAAAATATGGAAACTAGTCCTTAAGGTTGCGACATGCTTAGTGATGATGGACCTAGTATTGCATGATAGTTAATTAGATTATCTTCCAATATGTGAGGTTGAGGTGGATTAATTGATGACTCATATCATGAAGATGCTAGCTAAAGAATGGCCTTATGATAGTTGAATAACCTATAATATGGGTGTTTTATAGTTTTTCCCAAATTGATGGCTAGTAATTATAAGAATTTTAATGTATTGATTCATGGGAAATAAGGTTAACTTGTATGGATTTCATGCAATGTCTATTCTATGACCACATTGCTTTTATTTATGTTAAATTATGATCTGGGAATTTGGATGTGGATTTCGGTAATGAGACATGGAGGGGTTAAGCTGCCTGTGATTTTAGTCAACTGATGGAGTAGCTATGCTTTATTATTTTATTAGTTGTGTTCTTTTGGTGTACTCTCCAGTTGTATGGGACACCATGATGGGTTTTTGTTTAATATTCTTTTATCTACTCTCTGGTGGTATGGGATGCTGTGAAGAGTTCTTTGTTATGCTCTATTTTATGTGTTTCTCGGTGGTATGGGATGTCATGTATGTTCTTGTGCTTTATGATCTGAGCATGGTTGATAATGATTATGGTGAGTAGATGCTTTGCTATTATGTATATGGCTTTATGCTTTTGAAATGATACATAGTTTTTATGGTGATTATAGAGTATATTGAGATATTATGTCATGTTATTGTTTTAGTTGTATAGATGTTGTTACAATAGTATCAAAGAAGATTCAAGTTCGATCCTATTCGTTGACTTTAAGATTATTGTCTTACTTTATATTATCTTTACATTATATTTGAGCTCAGTCGGCCGATAATACCTACTGAGTACCCGTGTTTTGATACTCATACTACACTTTTGTACCTCTTTAGTACAGACCTAGGCTTTAGTTGTTGCCGTTAAGCTAGTTCATGTGAGTTGACTATTTGGAGATAGGGTGAGCTTTTAGAGATGGAGTTTCCCTCTATCCCCTATATCTTTATTTGTCTTTTGTTTTTGAGACAAATGTATGAGATTATCAAATATATTTTAGACTTTATGACTGTAAACTTCTATGGTCTAAATTAGAAGCCCTAGTATTAATACTATCAGGTCGTGGGATTGGTATTTGAATATCGATTTTTTTAGTTGTGAAATATGATTGTTATATCATGTTAATGTGTAGGGTCTATGTTGGACGTTCCTACCAGGGTAACCTATTGCATTAGCTTTGGGTTACTGTATCAGCTTACCTAGTGGTAGGACAAGGTCAGTGCCATCATAACTCGAATGTCAGGTTATGACAAATTGGTATTAGAGCCTAGGTTTCACCGATATTATTGATAAAAGAGCAAATGTCTAAAAGAGACCTACAGATCAGAACATTGACCGTCGTTTCCTATCTTTGGGAAGATATGAGACATTCTTAGGCGTCCTTCACTTATTTCATTCACATTTTTCTAAGAGTTTGAGTTTGTTTGTAGGATATATTGACTATACACTTTTTAAAATGCCCAAGACATATGCTTTGGTGATACATGAGGTAGGTTTTGAGCACCAGACTCGTTATTTATCCCTAGTTAGGGACCAAGATATACCTCTCCTGAACCCTATTCCTGTACTTGAGCCAGCGGTCGGCCAAGGACTATCCCAGGCTCCACAAAGATTCATTCCCTCTTCTTTTCTTAGATATGCTTTGGTTTAGTTGTTGAGTTTTGTTTATGGTTCACAACTACCAGAGCAAGAGTGCAGCCTACAACTGCAGCTCCTGGAGTTGAGGTTTCTCCTATTCTAGTAGTTATTTAGCCAGTTAGGACCCAGCCTATTATGTTTGCTGTGGAGTAGAAGAATCTAGATAGGTTCTTGAGGTTGGCTCTACCTAGATTTCTTGGTGATCCTGGAGAGGATGTGTTTGATTTACTGTCTGCTTGTGAGGATAGGTTTCGTGGATTAGGCATTGTGGAGACTCGTGTTGTGGACTACACCATATTTCAGTTGGACTTATCTGCTAGACATTGGAAAAAAGGTTTTATGAGTTCTAGACTAGTTGGATCTTCCCCTCTCTCTTGGGCTCAATTCTCTGAGATATTCTTGGAGAAGTTCATGCCAAGTAGCCTTAGAGATCATTTGACAGATTATTTCTCTAGGTTTGAGTAGGGTTCTATGACAGTCACTGAGTATGAGAAATGTTTCCATGAGTTGGCTGGACATGCAGCTGCTATCTTGGATACGGAGTGTGAGAGAGTTCTCTGCTTTGTGAGATGATTAAGACTTCCCATTAGGATTGCTACTCAGAGTTTAGTGGCTGCTGGTAGGACCTTTGTAGAGGTTGCTGATCATGTTATGGTAATGGAGGACATACAGTGTGAGGGTCATTGTATGAGGCCAGAGTTTTAGGGTAGATTTGGTGGAAGCCGTAGTAGTTCTTAGTTTAGAGGTGATATTTCTTATGCTGGACATCCTCTGCGTCTATTTTTTTAGCTTTAGAGTCAACCAATTTAGGCAGATTTTTGGACAACTAATGGGGATCAATTTATTTCTAATAGGGCCCTAGTAAGGGCGGTGATCATTCTATGAGAGGTTCATCTGTGGGCCAGGCTAGGCATGGCATTTTTACGGAATCAGTCGATTATGTGGGTTCTATTTTACTTGTGGACTTCCTAGCCATTTCTCTAGAGAGTGTCCTAATCGTGGGGTAATGATTCTTTTAGGCTAGGAAGATACACCCACTAGGGCTATTAAACCCTTAGGTAGGGGTGGTATCCAAGGTTATATAGGTAGGTGCTAGGGTGCTCAAGGTGGTACTAAGGCAGGCATGGAAGGTGGTCGTTAAGTTGCCAAGCCAGTTGGCAGGTATAGCCAGTTGTATGCAGTACATGCTAGACCCGAGGTTGATACCTTGAATGATGTAGTAACAAGTGCGATTTTAGTATGCTGCAAGTCGACTCTTTCTTTTTTTGATCCTAGATCCAATTATGCTTATATATCTGCTTATTATGCACCACGATTGGAGTTGACTTGTAATTTATTATCTATGCCATTACATGTATCTACTCCTGTAGGTAATTCTTTAGTAGTGAATTGGGTATTAAGATTATGTGTCATGATAGTTAGTGATGTTGATACTTATGCTGATCTTACTATTCTGGAGATGTTGGATTTTTATGTGATTCTGGGCATGGACTGGTTATCCCACAATCATGTGGTCATGGATTGTTTTTCCAAGACTATTATATTAGTTATGCTCGGTTTGCCCCCAGTCGTGTGGCAGGGGGAGATTGTCCATGAGCTGATAGGGTTTATTTCTTATCTTTATGTTAATTATTTTAAGGGGTTGCAAGGCTTCTATTGCCTATGTATGTGATAATTGTGTAGAGAGTTTGACCCTTGACTCTGTTCCTTTTGTGTGTGAGTTTCCTGATGTGTTTCCTAATGATCTTCTCGATATCCCCCCAACCGTGAGATGGAGTTTGCTATTGACCTTGAGGCTGGTACCCAACCTATTTCTATAGAACCTTATTGTATGGCTCCCATAGACATTAAGGAGCTGAACTCTCAGCTCCAGTTTCTCTTGGCAAAGGCTTCATTAGACTGAGTGTGTCCCCGTGGGGAGCCCCTATTTTTTTGTAAGGAAGAAAGATGGCTCGATGCGGATGTGTATTTATTATAGATAGCTTAATAAGGTGATAGTGAAGAACCGTTATCCTATGCATCACATTGATGATTTGTTTTACCAGCTTTAGGAAGCAGTAGTATTTTCTAAGATAGATTTGAGGTCCGGTTATCATCAGTTTAGGATTCGGGCTGAGGATATCCCAAAGAAAACCTTCAGGACCTATTATGGTCAATGTGAGTTTTGGTGATGTCTTTTGAGTTGAATAATGCTCCAGCCGCATTTTTGGACTTGATGAACCGTGTGTTTAGACCTTATCTAGACTTTTTTGTCATAGTCTTCATTGATGCTATCTTTGTGTACTCGAGGAGTAGTGAGGGGCAAGTGCAACATATAAAGGTTGTGCTCTAGGTTTTGAGAAAGCATGGGTTTTTCTCCTAGTTCTCTAAGTGCGAGTTTTGGCTTGAGTCAGTATTTTTTCTCGGACACGGGGTGTACAAGGAAGGTATGTGATTGGGCTAGGCCTACATCCCCAACTGAGGTTTGCAATTTTATTAGATTGTCTGGTTATTATAGGAGCTTTGCTACCTTATCAACCCCTATGACTAAGTTGACTCGGAAGGAAGTTATTTTTCAATGGTCCAAAGAGTGTGAGTCAAGCTTTGGAAATCTTAAGGATTATCTCACTCAACCTTGGTGTTAGCTCTTCCTGTTGAAGGCGAGGGATTCACAATGTTTTCTGATTCTTTTGGTGTTGGGCTTGGTTATATTTTGATGCAGAAGGGTCGTGTTATTGCCTATGCTTTTAGACAGCTTAAGATGCATGAGCGTAACTACCCTACTTATAATTTAGAGTTGGCAATGGTAGTTTTCACTCTCCAAATTTGGAGGCATTATTTGTATGGCGTGCATTTTATGATTTTCACCAATCATTGTAGTCTTCAACATCTTATGACCCAGCATGAGTTCAATTCTCACCAGCGTAGATGGATGGAGTTGGTAAAGGACTATGATATTTCAATTTTGTACCATCAGGGTAAGACTAATATGGTGGTGGATGCCTTGAGTCGCAAGACAGTGAGTATGAGTAGTTTGGCATGTATTTCAGTTTCTCATAGGCCATTAGCATGGGACATTCAATCCTTCTCCAATTTGATGGTTTGCCTTGACATCTTGGAGCCTGCAAGAGTTTTGGCTTATGTAGAAGTGAGGTCCTCCCTGTTTGAGCAGATTTGTGATCATCAGTTTGAGGATGATATGTTGTGCCTTCTCCATGATCGAGTAGTGAGCGGTGTGTCTGGGAGACATACCATGGATTCCGAGGGTATCTTGAGATTTCAAGGTCATATTTGTGTTCCTTAACTTGATGATTTGATTTAGTCTACTATGCATGAGGCTCATAGTTCTAGATATTCTATTTATCTCGGTACAGTCAATATGTATAGAGATTTACGGTAGTTGTATTGGGGGGATGGTATGAAGAGTGATGTGGCAGACTTTGTAGCCCATTGCTTGTGTTGTCAGTAGGTTAAGGACGAGTATTTACGTCCCAGTGAATTGACTCAAAGATTGCCCATTCTCGAGTAGAAATAGGAAAAGATCACCATGGACTTCATTAGTGGTTTGCCTTGTACTTCCCGTGGTCACGATGGTATCTGGGTTATTATGGATCGTTTGAGCAAGTTGACATATTTGATTCCTATTCAGATGACTTTCGGTGCCGTGAGATTAGCTCAGATTTATGTTTGGGATATTATTCGTTTGCATGGGGTCCTTATGTCTATCATATCAAATCGTGGTTCTATGTTCCCTTTAAGTTTTTAGAGAGCATTTTAGGAGGAGTTGGGTACTCAAGTGGATTTGAGTATATCGTTTTATCTGCAGACGGATCATTAATCTGTGAAGACTATTCAGATGCTTGAGGATATGCTATGAGCCTATGTTATGGACTCTGGATGTCAGTGGGATCAGCACTTAGCTTTGTCAGAGTTGACCTACAGTAATAGTTATCACTTGAGTGTTGAGATAGCGCCTTATGAGACGTTGTATGGTAGAAGATGTCTTTCCCTTATAGGGTGGTTTGAGACCTCTGAGGTTAGACCCTGTGGTACAAATTTGCTTCTGGACTCATTAGATAGAGTCAGGGTGATTCAGGATAGGTTAAGATCAACCCAGATAGATAGAAGGCCTCTGCCGACTATAGACTTCGTGCCTTGAGATTCGAAGTGGGTGATCAGGTGTTCCTTTGTGTTTCACCTATGCCGGATGTGATGAGATTTGGAAGAAAGAGTAAGCTTAGCCCTCGCTATATTGGTCCTTTTGAGATTTTTTCTATTGTTGGCAAAGTTCTTATGAGTTGGCTCTACCTCCCAAACTTTGCCATTATCCACCCAGTTTTCTATGTCTCTATGTTGCAGAAGTATATTTAGGATCCTTCTCATGTGCTTAGATAGGACTCGATTCATTTGGACAATCATTTGACCTTTATGGAAGAGCCCGTGCTTGTTTTGGCTAGTGATGTGAGGCAACTGCGTAATAGGGAGATTTCGGTGGTCATGGTTCAACGGAGGCATCTCCTAGTAGAGAAAGCTACTTGGGAGATCGAAAATGAGATACAGGCCCAGTTTCCTCACTTGTTCGAGGCTTTAGGTACTTGCTTGTCTTTAACTATTGGGGATGAAAGTTCCTTAGTAGTGAATGTTGTAATGACCTTTTAGGTCATTATCTGTATTATTGTTTACTTTATCCGATAAAGCTTCTCCATAGCCATCCCAAGTTAATAATGACTTGCGGAGACTGATAGTTTGGTTACTTGATCGTTCGTTTGGGTTTTAGAACCCTTTTACTCAATTTGAAGTCTCCGTTGGTCCTAATTAACCGCCAAGCAAAAATTTAGTAAAACAACTTTTAGATGGAAAATGTGACTTTGACAGCGTGTCTGGAACGTCGTAAACTATGGGGTTTCATATCTTAGTTGTTCGAAATAGACACCAAACGTATTCTGGGGCATTGGCCGAAGCTTGGAACCAAGTTTTAAGCTTCAGCCATGCATAGCATGCATCGAGATACCACAAACGCAGTGAAAGAGGTATGACCGAATAGCCTCAACCACGGTGAGGTTGTGGCCCCGCGCCCTCAAAGGGATGTTGGTCCATATGTAAGTGCTTTCATGCCCGAATTTTAGCTATTTTGTGCCGCCCTATTAACCTATAAACCCTAATGGAGTGTAAAACCTTCTAAGTATGTCTTGTGGGTTGAATTGGATCTTAAACAACTTGTGAAACTAATTGTTGCTACTATCTAAGGTAATAATTCCTCTAATTTGGTATTGATTTCATGCTTTCTTGACTTGAAACCCCTAAACCATTTAGGGTCAATTATAGCCCCAAAATTGAGTAATTGACTCAAACTACCTGAGGGTTTTAACTCCCTAAAGATAGTTTGGTTATGCGTTGGTCTTAGAAACTCCTTTCCAAGGGTGAAACCCAATTACAATTTTGGTATCCATTTGAAACCCGTGGCAGAATAGTGCCATAATGGGTATTGTCATTCTTGTTATAATACTTAGATTGTATTGTTGATAGCATTGCTTATGGAAAAGGAAGCTTCATGGAAGGGAAAGAAAAAGCTCGTTGGTTCATGAGTTGCTTGGACTCAAGGTAGGTTAGGCTTACCCGTAGACTAGATTGAGTTTGTTTGTAATGTAATTATTGATATCCTGTGAGATTAGGTGGGGAATTTAGACGATAGTTCGTTAAATGGTAAACTTGGGATTTATTGATTACTTTAGGCTATTAATTTGTAAGGGATGATATTTGACCTTAGTCTAGGACCTTGGTTAGCTTATTTGTGGTTTCATGACTTTTGTGAGTACACTATATTTGTTCTTAGTAGACATGATTTGTGTACCTCTCTATCCTTAGAAGTATATTGACCTATATAATGCCTAGATAGGAAATGACCTTGGTGTTGGGTTGACTTAGGAAGGATTCTCGAAGAGGCTTTTCCTATAGACCTAGTAAGGATTGGTAAGACCTCATGATGAGGTATAGATGATTTAGCCTAATTCTGAGAAGAAACAAGACGTGTTAGTAAGCTTTACGTTCTTGGGATTTAGAAGTTGGACTTGACCTACCATAAGTTGGACTACAAAATCCTTAGTGTCCTAGATTCTAAATGAGTGACCAATGTACATATTGACATTATGGTTAGTAAACTCGGTTGTTTGATTATTTTGTGATCATGAATTGAATAACCTTGTAAATGTGATTAATGTTCATGTCATCTAAATACTCATGCCTTGTTTATACTCATATTATGTGTGGTGCTTATTAGCAATATAAAATGAAAAGTGCTATCCTATATCCCTACTTCCTTATATTGTGGACTTTTGTTTATGTTTATTGGTTCGTCTATGCATGCAGATGTATATTGTTGTATTGGGAGACTCATAGATATTATGATGATGTGTGGTCAATCCGAAGGAATATGTTGATATTAAGATGATACCCGGCGAATCCAGAGGAATATATTGATATTATGATGATGCACGGTGAATTCGGAGGAATATATTTATATTATGATGATTCCCGATGAATTCGGAATATATGTTGATATTATGTTGATGCTCGGTAAATTTGGAATAGGTAATAATGTTATGATGCCGTAAGGGGTAAATTTAATTATATACATTGATATTTGTAAGGTTAGGCCGTGTGGGGTCCAACCACCTAAGTGCTTGAGATATGAGGTCTCTCTTGGTAAATTGCTATTCAATTCTTGCTGCTAATCACAATAAGAGGTGTGACCGTTGTTGATTTTAATTAGCAACTAGAGAAAATCTAAGCCTAATATTGGGTTAAGACATAGCGGTATGTGTAATCTTGCATAGAATCAAGGGCTAACCTACTATATATACTTGACTTGAATAAGAGGTTATATTATGAAATCTTGCCTAGTAAGGGAGCTTATGTGACAACTAGTTACTTCTAAAATATGTGATTACAATTTGAAGGCTAGAAACCTAGTAAACTAGTTGGTGGACATTACTTGATTAATATATGGAAACTAGTCCTTAAGGTTGCGATATGCTTAGTGATGATGGACCTAGTATTGCATCATGGTTAATTAGATTATCTTGCAATATGTGAGGTTGAGGTGGATTAATTGATTACTCATACCATGAAGATGCTAGCTAAAGAATGGCCTTATGATAGTTGAATAACTTATAATATGGGTGGCTTGTAGTTTTCCCCAAAATGATGGCTAATAATTACAAGACTTGTAATGTATTGATTCATGGGAAATAAGGTTAACTAGTATGGGTTTCACGTGTTGTTTATCTTAGAATTATAGAATTAGTGACTACATATCTATGTTATGACCATATTTCTTTCGTTTATGTTAAATTACAGTATGGGAGTTTGAATGTGTTTTTGGTAATGAGCCATGGCGAGATTGTGCTACCCGCAATCTTGGTCAATTGATGGAGTAGTTGTGTTTTATTGTATTATTGGTTTTGTTCTTTTGGTGTACTCTATGGTGGTATGGGACACCGTGATGGGTTCTTGTTTGATCTTCTTTTATATACTCTCCGATGGTATGGGATGCCGTGACGAGTTCTTTGTTGTTCTCTCTTTCATGTATTTCCCAGTGGTATCAGATGTCATGACAAGTTTTTGTGCTTTATGTTTTGAGGATGTTTGATAATGATTATGGTGAGTAGATGCTTTGCTATTATGTATATGGCTTTATGCTTCCGAAATCATACTCAGATGTTATGGTGATTATGGAGTATATTGAGATAGTATGTCGTGTTATTGTTTTAGTTGTCTAGATATTGTTACATGGTATCAAAGAAGATTTAGGTTCTATCCTATCCATTGACTTTAAGATTATTGTCTTACTTTATATCATCTTTACATTATATTTGAGCTCAGTTGGCCGATGATGCCTATTATGTACCCATGTTTTGGTACTCATACTATACTTCTGTACCTTTTTGGTGCAGACCCAGGTTCTAGTTTTTGCTGTTGAGCTAGTTCATGGGAGTTAACTATTTGGAGACAGGGTGAGCTCTTGGAGATCGAGTTTCCCTCTTTCCCCTCTATCTTTGTTTGTGTTTTATTTTCGAGATAAATGTATGTATTAACCAAGACATTGTAGACTTTGAGATTGTAAACTTCTATGCTCTACATTAGAAGCCTTGGTATTAATACTATCAGGTCGTGGGATTGGTATTTGAATAGCGATTGTTTTAGTTGTGAAATGTGGTTGTTATGTCGCATAGGGTCCATGTTGGACGTTCTTACCAGAGTAACCGATTGCATTAGCTCCGGGTTATGGTATCGGCTTACCTATCGGTGGGATAAAGTTGGTGCCATCATAACTCAAAAGTCGGGTCGTGACAAAGGAATATCATCTCCAAGGGCCTGACGTTATGTCTAAGAGGAAATAACACCTCTATGTGCCAAGTGTCAAGTCTAGGAAGAAATAGTTTTTCTATAGTCCAAATATATAGCCTAAGGGGAAACAACGTCTCTAAAGGTTCAATATAGCGTCTAAGATCGAATAGTATCTCTAAAGGCCCATTATCATTACTATAAGGGGTAACATAGCGATAACTCATAAGTCACAATCCAGGGAATATCATTATAATTTACAGATTCACGAAGTAACCTTATACTAAGGTTTACTAGTCTCAACTATGCCTAACATCCACAACTACGTCCACACGGCTAGTACAGTCTTGGCCTAAGTGGGCCGGATAATTCCACTTCTAAACTACAATTTCCATATTTAGGCAACTATGCCCCAAACTTGGATAAGGTATGTAGTTCAACTTCTAGATGTCAAGAAAGTTATAACCAATACTAAGTTAGGAACTTCATCTAGAAACAAGGGCATTTAAGTCAACTCTACCCAAATTGCTATTTCAATACAACCACACTAGCCCAATACAATTAAATATACCAATCATGCTTCCAACGCTAAAACCACATCCAAAACATAACATTATATCATGTCAATGCTACAAGTTAATCCAAACTAGTGTTAAGGCAATAGGATTCCAAAAGGTCACAAACGTACCATCTTATGGGTCCAAAACTCTCATCTAATCCCCAAATATCAATAATCAAGGATAAGTCATTCTATCCATAATCAATCTTAATATTCATATTCACATACAATATATAAATCGCACATTATCGATGAAGAAGAGTAGACAAAAGTCTACCTCAAAGCCGAACTGCAAAAACTCATATAATACACCACATCCTCAGTGTCACTTCATAATCCCAAAATGCCAACAGATAATCAAAATAGTAATCTACTCATCAATATGAGTCTAACAATACCCATATTTCACCATTGTTAGTTAGGTCCAAAAATGACCCAAAACACCCAAGTGGGTCCCACTTACAAAATGCATTTTCGAGGACAACCCAATGTTCACACATGAACAAGGAATCATAACCCTCAAGAAATGGATGCAGATAAAGCTAAATTTTGGACTAAAATCAAGCCCTAAGCTAAATTAGGGTGGGTCAAAACCAACAAATCCAAGTACGAATACAAAGGATTCATACCTTACATTTGAATATATTCACAATAAAAGATGACAAACAAGCTCCCCATTCAACCACCATGATTAATTTTGAGTTATTATATTCATTTAGGGTTTTAAGCTCTCAAGGCTTAAGAGAAAATGACCCAAATCACGACTATAGGGTCTATTATAGACGCCAAGCAAAGAGAATCCACAATCGTCGAGATGCAGGCTGCAATCATGGTGCCACGATCACTATGGCATTGCTATGATCGCCTCTTCTATGCTGCGATTGTTGTCGTACTAGGACCAGCACAACTTATAAATTTTCCAAGTTTTTAACGATGCCTCTAAATTCATTCAGAATCTAATTTTCACAAAAGAAATATGTAACTACACTAAGTTCAACGTTTCGAATGCGTTGACAAAATCAAATTTTAATTTTGAAGTCATTTCAAACAAATGTGGGTCCCACATCTAAACTTTTAAATTTTCAACTTTTCGATTGATCGGTTGAAAGAAGCTCAGGTGCATTGGTTCTTGGACCAAAGGTCTGCTGGCGTAGTTGAAATTTGTATTTGAGGACATTTCATCGAAGTTTTCACTTGGTGACATTTGGAACCAGCAAAGACTTCTAAATAGAAATTTGGTTCTAAAAAAACAAATGAATTGCCCGGTAACTGAACCATCAGTCCCAACAAGTCATAAATTACTTGAGGCAGCCATGGAGAAGCTCAAATGGTAAAGATGAGAGAAAATATGAAAAATGACCCAAAGGGTTATTACAATATCCACTACTAAAAGGACTTTCGTCTCCAAAAGTCAATGGATAGAAAAAATCTTAAAAGATTGAAAGGATGAGGTATTGGGCCTACATGCTCACTACATGGTTTCCCAAGTAACCTCGATAACTAAAGAACACTTGCAAGGTATTTCTCCATTGGTATCCTTTTTTCAACCAGCACTCTTATTCTACTTCAAAAATGCAAAAACTCATCTCAACCGCTAATTGGCCTCAAATTGAACCAAGAAAGTTGATGCACGTATGTCTGAACCACATCACATTGATACCATCTCTATATCCATATAAATCAACAAAGGATCATTCAAAGAAAATCCAACCTAAGTCATGAGTCATGCCCCTAAATCTAAATCCAAATATACACTCCCTTTACCATTTTGCACATGTTATCCACTCTAAGCCAGAAAGATCACCTGAGTCTCTCTCACGCAGTCTCATCACGGAGAACTCAAAGAACTAAAGCTGACCCACTGAAATCAATATTGAAAATATAGGAATAAGCTCATAAGGCATTGTCTGGGCGCACAAATGGATAAAATCAATGAATGCAATCCATGTCAATGCTGTAATCAAACCAAGTGAAAAACAAATTGAAATATTTAAATCCAAGGTATAACTACTCATCACTAAATATCCCACTTTTGAGATGTCTCATCCACCGAGAATGAAGTCATACTAAATACAACTCGAGTATATTATTATAATTGAGTAAATCATCCAAAATTTCAAAAGAAAACCTAAGACTTAGGGTTAAAGCAGAAAGAACCAATATGGGGCCCATAGGCTATTATTTGAACACTTACCAACTATAATCCAACCAATGTCAAGAAGACCAATAGGAAACCATAGAGTAGGCTCAACCATCCTATAAATAAAATCTAAACAAAAACAAGTCTAAAGCAAAAGCTGAAATCTCAATAACAAGGTTGAATTTCTTGATCTTAAATATCTAAACCAAAACTAAAAATGGGAACGCATTAATGTTCTAAGTTTATCACAACTTCCAAATTGCCATTCCAAGGCGTCAAGACAAAGTTGAACCAATAAGCCTATATGATTATTAACCATTCTAATCGACTTTAGTATCAAAATCTAACATATGTAAGATAAATCATACCAAGTGATTCGAGAAATACCTGAGCAACAAAAACCACCATATGGATAATCGTCGACTGAACAACAAACAACCAACTCTATATTAGTCGGATAGTATGAAATATAGACACAAAGTATGAATCATGCCAAAGGAAAAATTACTGGATAGAAATGAAAATAACCCACTCCACATCCGTTAAAGGGCATGAACTATCCAAACATACTCAAAAACATCCCAAGGATGAAAACCATACCAGTAATGAAAAAAAATCTAGCAATTCAGAGATATGCCACTTTATCCGAAAACTAATAAATCTAACACTCCACCTTATAAAAGAATAGCCACAAGCATATATTATCTATGAGAAATACTCCAGTAAGCCTTACTAGTCCGAGCTATGCTAAAATAGGGATTTCTTGAATACACCAAAGAATCACATCACCGAAGAAGAAATATCAATCTCAAAACAAAGGAGAAAGTTGAGACCACCACCAGACAACCAACCAATCAAGATAAAGAGTTTTTAATTAGCCAACTAAAGAAGTAATCATAAGAAAATCTACCTGCCTCTAACTTTCCAATAATACTAGACAAAACCATGCCAAATCAAGAAGTGAGAATCCAATCTCGACACCAATAACAAGTGTAACCATTAGAAGGGAATGAGCCCAACAAATCTAGGAAATAAATCCATAATATCTCAACCTCAAAACCATTATCAGGCGATGAAATAGTCACAATCGAAGAATAAACCTAGAATTGTTCAATCTCATACACGGACTATATATAATGGGATATACAAAACAAAAACCTTTACAACACAGAAGGCAAGTTTAAGAGTCTCAAACTCAAGAACAGGCGATAGTACAAAATCGTTGACCCTAGAATTATATCAGCACCACAGAAGGAAGACTTTTCTTTGATATCATAATAGATCCTTGAATCAATCTAATACAGCTAACCAAGAGGAAACATAGTCAACCTCGCTGTGCTAGGGGACAGAAATTATCAAATCGATCTATATCTACTCAAGCCACCAAATAATATCACAAGAAAATGAATGTCTAACAAGATAACACCAGTCTATACAACTATCCAGCATGGACTAAATTCATTAAATAACAACATCACATAGTAAAATCAACAACCTCATGTAGTGGTAGCAGTACCAGAAATATCAATAACAACATATAGAATAGGTGATACCAAATAAAGATCACTATCATATATATATATAAGATCCCATAAATTCTATGCTTAACTCAGCCTTTTAAGCTTGCTAAGGGGTCCCAAACTTAGAAAATTCTAGCTAAGTATTTAGACTTAGTATTATTTTGGCCTTCGTAAGTTGGCAACTCTATTTTGCAGCCTCTATTGCCTTACATTGTCAATTTTTAGGTTGATTCATAATCAGGAATGTTAGTAGGTGTTCTCAGATGAATTTCACATTTTTTGGACCTCGTTTAAAATATGTTTAGTAATCCAAAATAGTGAATTGATGTGATCTCATCGCAGTGCGTCGTCCATCACATCAATCAATATTTTTTCCTTATCCCAGTGCAAGTTCTAGTGAACCGACACAGACTAAAGATAGTGCGTTGACCATTTTATCGATGCCAATGATGCCATGCATCGATCTATGCATTGATAGTATGATTTTTAGTAATTAAAAAGTCGCATCCTTGGAGGTATTAGGTTCTTTTTCCCAGCCCTATTCAACCCTAAAATATGAGATTCAACATTCATTAAGCATAATACACTAAGTTTCTCTCAAATTACTCAAGAACAAGAACCCTAGGTGATTTAATTTCAAAGCCAAGGCTCAAGGTTTCACCATTTTTCTTTAAGAATTTAGAAACCAAGGTATATCAAGTGTTCATCGAAGGGTTCCTTCCTCCCTTGGTGGCTAAGAAACTCTTTTAAATATAAAGTAGCTTGATTTTATGCTCTCCATGATTTGGATTCAAGCCTATTCATCATTATAATGTTGATTGGATTTCTATTCCATGATTAAGAGTAATATTTATGTAAAAACAACTATTATGTATGTAGTATCATGTGAATTCATGTTAAATCATTGAAATTATGATGCTCATGTGTTGATTAGTACTATGTGCATATACAATGCCTTCCAAGTGTTTGATGAGTTGTTCATGAGAATTAAATAATAAAACTATATCATGTTAGCATGTATTCAAGTTCATGTCATGCAAATGTTTGCAAGAATGTCCAAACGAATGAATGATAATCAATTAGTTATTTATCATGTTTCAAGATTGTACCATGTCTTATAATTTATATTATCGAGTCCTTAAGTAATTAATACTCGACAATTTAGTTGATTACCTAGAGCCATGGTCAGTCTCAGGATAGTATCAGTTATGTCACGATCTGTAGTACTCTTAGTCAGTTACAGAAAATAGGAAAAACTTAATAGACTCAGTATCAGTCCAGTCCAGTTTAATATTAAGTTTAGACCTCAGTAAATTCAGTTAGTTAACAGAATTTAGTAGTATTCCATCAGTCAACGAAATTCAGCGAACTCAATTTAGTCAATTATATAGTATAATCAGTAACAGTTCAATCAAGCCTAATATAAACTAGGGATCAGGTCAGTGTCTATTTAGTTGGGAGTAAGATTTAGCACCGAGCAAACCCTAGAAAAGAGGTATTCCTGCCAGTAGAGAGTTTAAGACTTAGTAATAATCCCTGTATTGCAAAACCATATGGACAGCATAGCTTGAGATATCCTCTTGCCAAATTAGGGTTGAAATATCTCGTATGAGTTTTCCTGATAACGAGGAATGATGAAAGATCTTCTTATCAGAGAGGGTTAAGTCACAGCTTATCTTTACTCATGGCATGATACTGATACCCTTCCAACTGGGGAAATAGGTTGTACCCCATCTATTCAAAAAAGGGGAATGTCAATTAGATGACTACCTCTCATAGTTTTAGTTTTAGTTCCAGTCTCAGAATATAACTCAGTTCAGTTCTACAGATTCAGGATGTCAAATATAGTCACCTAATTTAGTAAGGAACTCAGTATAGTTGCACAGGATAAAAACTATCAGATACAGTCCCTCAGTTATCCGCTACACAGTATCAATAAAATTATATATCAGTAACTCAAAAATTCAGAACTCAGTATCCAATGTTATCACGACCTCATATTATAGTATATGCATTCATAGATGTACTCCCATTTGGTTATCTTCATGTCATTCAGTCAGTATTTTTTATGCGTATGAACCAATTAATTTTAGCCTACCTCATTTTGTATACTAGTACATTTAAAGTACTGACACATACCTTTCTTTTGTGCTATGATGTCTTATATCATAGGTTTAGATGCACGGGCTCCCTATCATACTTAGCAGTTTAGATATTCAACTGACAGAGTTAGTGGTGAGTCCTCTTAGTTCGAGGACATGATGATTATTTTAGTAGTTCAACATATTTTAGTAGTTCAAAGTTAGTTGGGGACTTGTCCCATTAACTCCATATTTCAGACAGTTTAGATGCTTTTTTTGACATATGTATCAGATTTATTATATTTATACCATATTTAGTTTTATTATAATATTCAACCTTATGGCATGTTTTCTACCTAATTTATGCATATTACAGTACTATTATTCATTTATTGTAGTAGGTACCAGTCATGGGTTAGCTTATGGTCCTTTCAGATTATGAGCACCGTGTAGCGCCTGGGGTACAAAATTGGGGCATTACAAAATTTGTATCAGAGCCTAAGGTTCAACAGTCCTAGGAAGTCTAAAAGCCACATCTAAAATAATCTTGTGCATGAGTTTGTAGCGCACCACACTTATGGATAGGAGTTTACGAGGTGTTATAGGAAAAGTTTCTGTCCTATCAATATTTATGTCGTGTGAGTGAGAATGATCTCTAGTTAAACTTTCTGTCTAATCTAAATATCTCTTCTGTTTATATAATATACCTCTAAATAGGACTAAGGGATGAGGAATGGGAGACCAGCCAGAACCTCAGCCCATCCAGCCAGATCCTCTAGACAAACATATTTCCCATGCTAAATTTAGAGCATCTTTCACCACCCTAGCTAATTTTATGGCTTCCTAGAATGAATGCCCAGCTACTTTTTTTGACAACCCAGTGGCTAATACTACTCCAACATGGATTCGAGATATCACCCGAATGAACGCTCCATGTTTTATAGGGTCTAAGTCAGATGATGGCCTTTAAGAGTTTCTTGATCAGGTGCAAAAAATCACAGATATTATGAGGGTGACGGCTATTGAGAGCATTAATTTGGTGACATATCAGTTACAGGATGTGTCACACTCATGGTTTAAATAGTGGAAAGGAAAAAAGGTCGTAGATGCAAGGCCCATAGAATATGAGGAGTTTGTTGCAGATTTTTTTGATAGGTTTTTCTCACTAGAGTTAAGGGAAGTGAAAGTTTTGGAGTTTGTAAATCTAAACCAGGGAAATATAACAGTACAAAAGTATTATCTTAAGTTTACTCAATTAACTAGATACGCTCCTCATGTGGTAGCATATAACAGATCTAAGATGAGTAAGTTTGTGTTTGGCATGTCAAATAGTGTAGTAAAGAAGTATAGGACCACATTGTTGATTAACAAGATGGACATATCCAGGCTCATAGTCCATGCTCAACAAATAAAGGAGGCTAAGAATAAAAAGAAGGAGAGAGAGCATAATAGAATGAGAACAGGTAGTTTCAACTTTGCTCAGCCTAAGTCAAGGGTGGGAATCGTTCTTAGTTCTGCCTAAAATCCTTAGTTTCAACTCTGTTCTTAGCCAGTGCCTTTGTGCTGAAATTCAGAGATAGCAACAGAGATAGTGCGTTAGGCACTAAACCCCAGGGTAGTGTTAGCAGTGCCAAAACTAATTCTCTTTGTCAAAAGTGTGGTGGAGAAAACTAGGGTATCTGTAGAGCTGGCAGTGATGTGTGTTTTAGATATGGCAAGCCAGGCCATAGGGTCAGATAGTGTACTCAGGTTGGTTCTCAAAGTCAGCATAATCGTCCCCCAGCTCAGTCCAGTCACCCAAATCAGTAGGGTACCGCATCCAGTGCCACCAGTGGGCAGCGCCCAAATAGACTCTATGTACTTTAGTACCAATAGGATCAGGAGAGTTCTCCTGATATGGTCACTAGTACATTACAAGTTTATTATTTACATATTTATGCTTTGCTAGAGCCAGGAGCTTCTTTGTCTTTTGCTACTCCTTATATATCTATTGACTTTGGTGTTAATCCCAAAATCCTAGAAAAGTCTTTCTTAGTATCTACCCCAATGGGTAAATCTATTAAAGTACAGTGGTTATACAGGAACTATCCGATTATGGTATCTCAGAAAGTCACTTCAGCAGACTTAGTCAAATTAGAGATGACTGATTATGATGTTGTTCTCAGTATGGATTGGCTTCATTCCTATTATGCCTCACTTTACTGTATAAATAGAATTGTCTAGTTTTAGTTTCCGAATAACCCATCCTTAAGTGGATGGGTAGTACTTCTGCACTTAGGGGTCAGCTTGTTTCTTACTTAAGGGCAACAAAAATAATATCTAAGGGATATATCTACAATCTTGTTCGAGTTCAATAATGTAGTTTAAAACCTGTACTCTTGAATCAGTGTCAGTAGTATGTGAATTCCTAGATGTGTTTCCCAAAGATCTTCCTAAAGTTCCTCTCAAAAGGGAAATTGACTTTGGAATAGACCTTCTTCTAGATACTCATCCTATATCTTTTCCGCCATAAAAAATGGCTCCAGTAGAACTCATAGAATTAAAAGAACAGTTAAAGAATCTGCTAGATAAGGGATTCATCAGACCCAGTGTGTTCAGGCTATCATCAACTCAGAGTCAAGGAATGTGACATCCCAAAAATAGCCTTTAGAACTCAGTATGGTCACTTCAAATTCTTAGTCATGTCCTTTGGTCTTACCATTTCCCCAGTAGCTTTGTTGGACTTGATAAACCGTGTATTCTAGTAGTACTTGGACATCTTTGTCAGCCTTCATAGATGACATTCTTGTCTACTCTCGCTGTGAGCATGATCATGCAGACCATCTCAGAATAATATTATAGACTCTCAAAAATTATCAGTTATTCACCAAGTTCAGTAAGTGCAAATTTTAGCTAAGGTTAGTAGCCTTCCTTAGCCATATCATTTTCGATAATGGAATTAGAGTTGATCCCCAAAAGACCAAAGTAGTGAAAAACTGGCCTAGAACCTTCTCTCCATTAGATATCATGAGTTTCTTGGGCTTGGCTGGCTATTACCGATGGTTTGTTAAGGGATTTTTATTTATTACATCCCCTATGTCCAGATTGACTCAGAAGAAAGTCAAATTCTAGTGGTCAGATTCTTGTGAAAAGTGTTTTTAAGAGTTAATGATGACTTACTACAACTCAAATTTTGACCCTACCAGATGGCTCAGATGAGTTTGTGGTATCTTTGATTCCTCCAAAGTTGGTTTAGGGTGTGTTCTGATGCTGAGAGGTAAAGTCATAGCCTACGTGTCTAGACATCTTAAGCCCCAAGAAAAGAATTATCCTACTCATGATCTTGATTTAGCAGCAGTAGGTTTTTCCTTAAAAATTTGATGGCACTATTTGTATGGGGTGCACGTTGATGTGTTCACTGACCATAAGAGCCTGCAGTGTGTGTTTTCTCAGAAAGACCTAAACCTCTATTAGAGAAGGTGGTTGGAGTTATTGAAGGATTATGACATAAGTGTCCTGTGTCATCCGGGTAAAGCCAATGTAGTGGCTGATTCTCTTAGTAGGATTTCTATGAGGAGTGTTTCTAATGTGGAGGATGGTAAGAAGAAGTTAGCTCAGGAAGTTCATCCGTTTTCTCAATTAGGTGTTCACTTAGTTGATTCTTCAGAAGATAGTGTATGGGTGCAGAGTAGTTAAGAATCATCCTTAGTTTCTGAGGTGAAGAAAAAGCAGGATAAGGATCCCAATCTAGTAAAGTTAAAGGAATCAGTCAAAGATTAGATGATAGAATTTTTCTCCTAAGGGGGAGATAGTCTGTTGCGCTACCAGGATTGCTATGTGTGCTAGGTGTAGATGACTTTAGGTAGTGAATTCTTATAGAGGCGCATGTTGCATGATACTCTATTCATCAAGGGGCTACTAACATGTACCATGCTTCGTGGGAGATCTATTGGTTGAGTGGGATGAAGAGAGATATTACAGAGTTTTTGGCTAGGTGCTCAACATATCAGCAGGTTAAGATTAAGTATCAGAAGCCTAGTGGGTACATACAGAAGTTCAGTATTCCCACATGGAAATATGAAGAAGTGAACATAGACTTTGTGATGGGTTTGCCTCATACTCATCATCAGCATGATTCAGTTTGGGTTATTATAGATAGGATAACCAAATCAGCTCATTTCCAACCAGTCTATACCTCATATTAAGTCAAGGATTATGCAAAACTCTATATTATGGAGTTTGATAGATTGCACAGTGTTTTGCTATCCATTATCTTAGATAGAGGTACCCAGTTCACCTCTCATTTCTGGAAGGTATTCCAAAAGGGTCTTGGTACCTGAGTTCATCTTAGTACAACTTTTTACCCTCAGACAGATGGTCAAGAAGAAAGGACCATTCAAACTTTAAAAGATATGCTGCAAACGTGTGTGATAGACTTTAAAGGTAGATGGGATGGCCACTTGCCTTTGATTGAATTCGCATATAACAACAACTATCATTCTAGCATTCAGATGGCTCTATTTGAATTATTTTATGTGAGGAGGTATAGATCTCTCATCGATTTTCTTAAAGTGGGTAAGGATGCAGTGGTAGGGCCTGAATTGGCACTTAATACCTTAGTAAAAGTTCAGTTGATCAGGGAAAGGCTTAAGATAGCTGAGAGCCAACTGAAATCGTATGCAGATGTACGCAGAAAGGATCTCGAGTTCAAGATTGGAGATTTTGTGTATTTGAAAATATCTCCTATCAAAGGAGTGAAGAGTTTTGGTAAAAAATGGAAACTCATTCCCCGATATGTCGGTCCTTAGGAAATTCTTAGCTATTTCAAAAAGGTAGCTTACGAGCATGAGTTTTCTTCAGATTTACCTTGAGTCCATTCAGTGTTCCATATATCTTTGCTAAATAAATGTATAGGTGATCCAGCAGTTGTAGTCCCTATATAAGGGATAGATATTCATAACAGCCTCTCTTATAAAGAGATCCGAGTCAAAATCCTTGATTATCAGATTCACAGACTGAGGAACAAAGAAGTCCCTCTACTCAAAGTTCTTTGGTGGAATTAGTGCATTGAGAGAGCTACTTAGGAAGCATAGGTAGACATGTGGACCAAGTATTCTCACCTCTTCTCCAAAAATTCATACTTAGCTCAACGTAATAGTTTTTCTTTGAATTTACTCAATCTCATGTTTAGATATAGCTACCAAATTTATATCAATTAATGTTGCATACTCAGTCATGTATTCATGAATCAGTTTATTCATGTACTCATGTATCAAACATACATGTTCACTATAAAAACTCAGCTTATCATTAATCCCAGTCATGCATTCATTAATTATGTTCAGTTATACACTCAGGCATTAGATATGCATGTTCAGTATGATAATTCATTATATCAGTAATTTCATTCATGAAATCATGCTTCATTTATGCATGTCCAGTGTCTAAATCAAGTCTATCAGTATTCTCAATTTAATCAGTCTCATTCGATGATGAATATTCCCAAGTGGGAGATACCGTAAGACCACGCAAAATCCAAAGCTTAACTCAGTCTTTTAAGCTTGCTAAGAGGTCCCAGACATAGAAAATTCTAGCTAAGTATTCAGACTTAGTATTATTTTGGCCTTCGTAAGTTGGCAACTCTATTTTGCGGCCTCTATGGTCTTAAATTGTCAATATTTAGGTTGATTCATGATTAGGAATGTTATTAAGTGTTCTCAAATGAGTTTTGTATTTTTTGGACCTCGTTGGAAACACGTTTGGGAATCCAAAATAGTGAATCAACGTGCTCTCAGCGTGGCCTAGTGGCTATCACATCGATCAATATTTTTTCCTTGGCTCCTAGTGGAAATTTCTAGTGAACCGATGTAGACTCGACATTATGCGTTAGCCATCGCATCGATGCGAATGATGCAGCTCTTCGATCTATGCATAAACAGTCCATTTTTCAAAAACTAAAAAGTTTCGTCCTCAAGGGTATTAGGGTCTTTTTCCAAACATTATTCATCCCTAAAACTCGAGATTCAACCCTCATTAAGCAAAATACACTCACTTTCTCTCAAATTTCTTAAGAACAAGAACCGTATGTGATTTAATTTCAAAGCCAAGGCTCAAGGTTTCACCATTTTTCTTTAAAAATTTAGCAACCAAGGTATGTCTAGTGTTCATCCAAGGTTCCTTCCACCCTTAGAGTCCAAGAAATTCTTTTAAACTTCTAGTAGCTTGATTTCATTCTTTCCATGATTTGGATTCAAGTGTATTCATGATTATAATGTGGATTGGATTTCTATTCCATGACTAAGTGCATGATTTATGTAAAAACAACTATTATGTATGTAGTATCATGCGAATTTATGTTAAAGCCTTGAAATTGTGATACTCATGTGTTGATTAGTACTATGTTCATATACAATGCCTTCAAAGTGTTTGATGAGTCATTCATGAGAATTAAATAATGAAATTATATCATGTTATCATGTATTCAAGTTCATGTCATCCAAGTGTTTGCTTGAATGTCCCAATGAATGAATGATGATCAAGTAGTTATTTATCATGTTTCAAGATTGTGCTATGTCTTATAATTTATGTTATCGAGTCTTAGGGGTATTTAATACCTTACAATTTAGCTGATTACCTAGAGCCATGGTCAGTCTCAGGATAATATTTGTCATATCATAATCAGTAGTACTCTCAGTCAGTTACAGAACTCAGGAAAAACTCAGTAGACTTAGTATCAGTCCAGTCCAGTTCAGTATTCAATTCAGACCTCAGTAAATTCAGTCAATTAACATAATTCAGCAGTATTCCATCAGTTAATGGAACTTAGTTAACTCAGTTCAGTCAATTAGACAATATAATTAGTAACAATTTAGTCAAGCCTAGTATGAACTAGGGATCAGTTTTGTGTTTATTAAGTTAGGAGTAGGATTCATCACCGAGCAAACCCAAGGATGGAAGCATTTCTGCTAGCACAGGTTTTGACCCGTAGTGGCAATGCTTGTGTTAAATAACTATGTAGCCAGCATAGGTTGAGATATCCTCATGTCAGATTAGGGTTAATACATCTCGTATGAGTTTTTCTGGCAGCGAGGGTTGACAAAAGAGCTTTCTGTTAGAGAGGGTTAACTCACAACTTGTCTTTACCTATGGCATGGTACTGACACCTTCCAACTAGGGTTACAGGTTGGATCCCAATATATGCAAAAGGGGCATGTCGGTTAGATGATTACCTTACACTGTCTCAGATTTAGTTCCAATCTCAGAATAAAACTTAGTTTAATTTTACAGATTCAGGACTGTCAGATACAGTCACTCAGTTTATTACAAAACTCAAAATAGTTCCACGGGATCAAGATATTTATATACAGTGCCTTAATTATCAGCTACGCAGTATCAATAAACTCAGATATCTGTAAATCAATAATTCATAACTCAATATCCAGTGTTATCATGACCTTAAATTACAATATATGTATTCATGCATGTACTCCCATTGAGTTATCTTCTTGTCATTCAGTCAGTATTTTTCATGCATATGAACCCATGCATTTCAACCTACCTCACTTTGCATACCAGTACATTCAATGTACAGACGCATACCTTTCTTTTTGCACTATGATGTCTTATGTCATAGGATCAAATGTTCGAGCTCCCGATCATACTTAGCAGTTCAGATATTCAGCTGACAGAGTTAGTGGTGAGTCCTCTTAGCTCAACGTCATGATAAATATTTCAGCCGTTCAACTTATTTCAGTAGTTTAGAGTTAGTTGGGGACTTGTCCCATCAACTCCATATTTCAGACAGTTTAATGGCTTTTTCCAACTAGAATATTTTCAGACTTATGTATTAAATTTGGTATTTAGTATACCATTTTTATTTTTATTACTGTATTGAACCTTATGGTATATTTTTTGCCTAATTTTTGCATATTACTGTACTATTATTTAGTTAATACAGCATGTACTAGTCATGGGTTATCTTGTGGTCCTTTAGGATTATGAGCACTGTGTAGCGTCCGGGACACAGATTCGGGGAGTTATAATGTACCGCTCAAAGGCCACAATAGGGATAATGTTCCAAAATAAATGGGACTCGAATCCAAAAACCACACCCATAGGGGGAACATCAATATAGATCTACCCTATCCACCACTAAAAGAAATAAACCATGAGGTAGTAACATAATAATAAATTCAATAATAAGGCACATAATGACAAATATCAATTCATCAATGCATATAATCATCAATGGGTACGTAACCCCAATACACATAATAAGAGATAAATGAGGGAAATAAATTCACTCCAATCAGTGTGAAATCTACAATCACATGATTGACGGGTATAGGAAAATAAAATCAAAACTGGTTCAACACAAATCGACTGACTGAATTTTCAATTAAGGTGCCACACATACTATCTCTAACTAAAGATGCCACAATATCATGCGGTTGATCTGAATGAGCTGAATGACTGGAAATCCCATGTCAGGGACACTTCATAGACTAGGAGTTGGTCTCTCTATGGTCATAGTAACTCCTGAAGCATCAGTATGTAGAGAACACAAATTGAGACCAAATGGTTGGCCAACTAACGCTAAGAGAAATAAGTGAAATTATGTACATTCTCCAAAATCATAGTCTGTCTCAAGAACCCTAGGATGGCGGGCAATATGTTCTAACTCAAGCTGATTATCTGTATCATACCTAGGGTATTCCTACAACCTATGTCTTAACACAATACAACCAAATCAATATCCTAGAATACTTCGAGATACCACCCCTCATAATCTAGAATGATCGCCATGGCCTGAAGAACCATACCACACTCCTCCAGTCTTACGAGGGTCTCTGCACAATATGAACATCATGACTAATTTGATAACTACTTATTTTATGGAATATTGTCTGTGTAGAGCTGATGGCCTGTAGGTGAAGCTAAAATCTATGAAAAGAATCCTCATTCTCAAATAAAACACCAATAGCACTATACTAATGGCATGCCTCTTGCTGACATTTCCATACGTCTCAATACTTGTTCTCTCTATGGTCCTCTCATAATCAACATCTTGATAGAAGAAAGATTCAGCTATTATCCAGTGCTCCAATGCCAAAAGAAGTGACAATATTAACCCTCTAACATATCCACACACCAATATTCGACTTATAAAGATATAGCCTTGGAAAATTCCTAGACCACACGAGAAATCTAATCTCATACTCAGAACTGTTAATGAACCCAGATGAACACCAATAGACCCAATCTTGGTTTGAGAATTGCTCAATAAATCAAACATTATCCATGGATGTGAGGGATCTATAATATTAATATAATTTCTAATGTTGAATGTCAAAGGTCGAAGTAGTCATAAGCTCTTCTAGAGCCTAAGCTGGCCCAATTCCTTTTTGGCTGCCACTAAAGATCTTTAATATCTATCTCTAAATATCTATTATGATGCTACACTGAAATTCTAGAAACTTATTTTGAAGTCTCATCTGCATATGTCAACAATGTTGCATCATTCTTCACGAATAAAATAGAGCCAAAAAATGTGTTTGAGGTTCATAGATATGTGGACACATGATAAGATATTAAGAAGTGAATATTCTAACATGTCACTATAACCTTCTGTAGATAGGTTATGGATGTCTCCACACCGATTATAGGACTTTATTAACTCTTAGCTCTTTTACTAACACACCGGTGAAACCTATGCTCTGATACTAATTTTTCAAGACCCAATTACTTCAGTATGATGGCGCCTACCATAACTCACCAGTAGGCAAGCCAACCCATAGTCTATAACGGGCAGTAATGAACTACTTAATAATATAAGAAAAATAAGGTAGATTAAATGATATAGAGATCAATACATACTAAAATCCCAAAACCTGGTGGTATCAGTACAAGATCTTCTTATATAACCAGACTACAAAATTAAAAATATCAAGAAAAATACATTACTATAATTTATCTCTGAATACAATATAGAGATTATTCTAATACATAAGAGAGATGAGTAATACTCCTAACATCAAAAGTTCACTCTCAATCTCTGAACCATGGCTATACCACATAATGAACACATCAACAATGATAACTCATACTATGATCTACAGGCTACAGAAGTGTAGTAAAGTACCAAAGAAATGGTACTTAGTAGGCAACTGTCGACTAAGTTTTTGAGGCCAACCCAATGTTTATACATGAACGAGGAATCATAACCCTAAATAAATGTGTGAAAATAAAGCTAAACATTGGGCTAAAATTAAGCCCTAAGCTAAATTAGGGTTTGGGGACCAAACCAATAAATTCAAGTATGAATTCAAAGGATCCGTACCTTATATTCAAAGATACTCATGATAAAATATGATAAAATAGGTCCCAAGTCACCCACCATGATCAATTTTGAGTTATTATACCAATTTAGTGTTTTAAGATCTCAAGGGTAAAGAGAAAATAACCCAAATTGTGACTATGGGGTCTATTTATAGACCCTCAACCAAACAGAAGCTGAGATCACTAAGAAGTAGGACACGATCGTACTAACTCGATCATGGTGGACTTGGCACAATCCTCATGCCGTGATTTCCTTCTCCATGTCGTGATCACCATCGCACTAGGATAAGATAAACTTGGAAGATTTCCAAGTTTCCGATGATGCTTTGGAATTCATTCAGAATTTGATTTTCACAAATGAAATGTAACCACACTAAATTCAATATTTCAAATGCATTGACTAAGTTAAATTTTCAATCCAAAGTCATTTTGACCAAATGTGGGTCCCATTCCTAAAGTTTAAAATTTTCAACTTTTTGATTAATAGGTCAAAATAAACTCAGGTGCATTGTGACACAAATCAACAGTCTATCTAGCCTACAATCAATATTCCAAATCTATTAGCACAGTCAAAATTTGCATTCAAGATCATTTTATTGAAGTTTTCACCTGGTGGCCATTTGGATCCAAGGAAGACTTCAAAATAGAGCATTGGTTCTAAAAACTAATCGAACTGCCCAATAACTAAATCGTCAGTCCCAGAAAGTCATAAATGACTTAAGGAAGCTATGGAAAAGATCAAATGGTAAAGATAATCAATAATATGAAAAATTACTGGAAGGGTCATTACACTTGCATTGGGTTATTTACTCTTCCGCACTTATTGGCTTATGAGGGATAATCTCATAGTTATAACTATGTGATCTGTACGTTACTATTTTTTATGTATTTATTTATTCATGGATAGCAGTGTTGGACCTTACTTCCAGAATTTCCTTATTACCTTGCCTTAGTTTACTTTATCTTATATCTTGTATTGAGGAGCAAAATATGTTGGGTAGTTTCTTGAGACCGACTTTCCCTAGGTTTTCTGGTTTACTAGGCAAAGATGCATATGAGTTCTTGATTTCTTATGAGGATAAGCTCTATAATTTAGGACTATTTTAGACTTGTGATATGGATTCTATTATTTTTTAGTTGGACTTGGCAGCTCTACATTGATGGAGAGGTCATCTTAATTCTAGAATTGCTGGATCTTCCCTATTGTCATGGACTCAGTTCTTTGAGATCTTCTTAGAGAAGTATAAGTCCCATATTCTGAGGGATTAGTTTTTAAGGTTGTATATGGTCTCCATGACCATTGTAGAGCATAAGTTTTAATTTTATGAGTTTCCTAATTATACTTCAATTCTGACTATCGAGTATGAGATGGTTCGTTTCTTTGTTTAGGGATTAAGACTTCCTCTTTGTCTGTCTACACAGAGTTAAGTTGTTCTGGGTAGGTTTATTGTTGTGGTTTCTTATCATGCTCAGGCTATGGAGGAGATACATTAAGAGTCCTAAGGGGGTAGTGATAAAGGACCACGATATCAGGACAGTTTCAGTGGGAATCGTAGGCGCTCATAGTTTAGAGGTAGTTGTACTTAAGGTAGAAACTTTTCGAGCTAGCCATATCAGGAACAGGATTAGTTTAGTAACCTAGTTTAGGCCACTCTTCAGATTACTAATGAAGGCAAATATAGTTTCGATAATCTTCCTAGCCAGGGTAGTAGTCTGTCTTTGATAGGTTCATCTTCTTGTTATTCTAGTCGTAGTGGTTATTCTGGGTCAACCGAATCTTATAGCACCTGAGGCATATTATGGTTGTAGAGTGTTTGATAATTGCTTGAGAGAGTGACCTATTCATGGAATGATGGTTTCTTCTATTTAGAGTATTCCACCTATTAAGGCAGTTCCATCCTAGATAGAGATAATTTGCATAGTCGTTAGGGTGGTCCCCAGGGTGCTCATGGAGGTTCACAAGCAGGTAGGATAGGAATTGATCAAGAGCCTAGACAAGTTACGAGCGTGATCAATTGTATGCAGTACCTTCTAGACCCAAGGTTAAGTCTTAGAATTCTATTATTACAGGTACAATCTTCATGTGCCATCAGTTTGCTTTTTCTTTATTTGATATAGAATCCATTTATTCTTATGTGTTTACTTATTATGCTTTGCGGTTATGTCATTACTCAATTTATGAGTCATGATGGAACCTACTCTATCCCACCAATAGGTAAACCAAAACATATCCGAAGATAAATACAACTGGCTAACTTGGTGGAAAAATCTCCTAAAAACCACAAAAATCATAATTAAAGATGCATATAGTAGTAATACAGTCATAAAGGCCTAATGGATAGATAGAAACAAACAAATATCCCTAGACTCAGTATGTTGGTACAAGAGCTACTACAAATGAACTATGAGTAATGAATAGTCAAATACAATCAGTATTGAAGACAAAAGACTAGACATATATAAATAGAAGGAAAAAAAGGTAACTTCGACTTTAAGATCCCACCCAATCTCTGAAATCAACTCTGCACAAACATCGAATCAACGAAGACATCTAGCACTTAGATTTTCACTAAAAAGGTACAGAAGTGTAGTATGAGTATCAAAACCATAGGTACTTAGTAAGCATCATCGTCCTAACTGAGCTAAATCATGATATAAATATGATAAGATACAAGATAACATAAGCTAAGTCAAGGTAAAAGGGTCAAACCTAGAAGTAATCTCCAACACTATTGTACATAAATAAGTAATTAAAACTAAAATGATAACATTACAATAGTACATTTATAACTACTGGATTTTCCACCATAAGCCAATAAGTGTAAAATAGTAAATAACCCCACGCGGGCCCCCATAAGCCTGGAGAGTATAATCAAGAAAATAAACAGCCAAATAACTGTAATCTACTAATTTCCCTTTCATAAACAAGGACCCATCCATCCCATATCATATCACAAGCAACCCTTAATGTCGGACTCAAATTGAAATCATTTTATAAATACCATAAAAAATTATTGAACTTAAACCTGAACACATATTATCAATACCATCAATAATTTTTGAACTTGGATAGGAGCTCATATTGTCAATACTATGAATAATTGATGTGCGAGCTTGGTGCTAGCATATTTAAGGCTTTTAACTCAGAATAATTGTAAATTCTTAAGAAACTTTTATTATTTTTTGATTATATTCTCTGTGATATTGCAGGTAGGTCAAGATGTATGTAAACCTACGACAACTACATCAAGAAGGCTAAATTTTAAGAAAGTAGATATGAAGATTATAGTTGACGACTTGTCTGATAAGACATCAACTTTGTAATAAGTTGTCAGAGACATTGCCAGTTGAAAACAGTGTAAAGAAGCTGAAGTGAAGAGTTGATGACTTAACCTGATAAGTCATTAACTTCCTGATAGGCTGTTAGATCAGGTTGACACCTGTAGGCAGAAAATATGAATTTGAAAGAAGAGTTGACGACTTGGTCTAATAAGTCTTCAACTCTTTGATAAGCCGTCAGAGAAGGCCATCAGCTATGCGTAAAAAATCTGAGATTTACAATTTGACTCCAAAATTATCTTGAGTATTTAAGGGAAAGTTTTAAGTTTTCAATAGCATCTTTAAACTTACGTAAAACAGCAAATTTTCAATAGTTTTCTCTATATTTTATAAATTAAGTTTTTGGGATTATTATTCTGGTTTTGAGAATTATTTTGTGATTTAGAAGGAGGAACGATCATATATCTTCATCCTTTGTAAGTTAACAACTATCGCATTATGAATTCAATATATGTTGTTACTTTTTATATCATGAGTAGCAAATCTTCTTCACCAAGTTGTGGTATCTATGTGTTTGGTCTTGTAAAGTCAATAGTTGATAAAGATTCTCAAGGCACTAGGAACTTCTTGATAATTCTTTTGTTGTGTATGCATTCTATTAGTTTCAAACATTAGACTAGACCTAATTATTGATTTGCTTGAAGTAAGAAATCATCTCATAGGAAGTGAATTATCAACGGGAATTTGGAAGTGTTAAACTTTCATTTAATGATTAACTCTATAATAAGGTTAATCAACTCGAGATAAAATCTAGTTAAGTATATGGATTCCCTATGTTTGAAAGAATTAGGTAATTTAATGTCTAAATAGATCGAGAGACATGTAGATAGTGCTTTGATGCTAATAGTTTGTTGTTCCTACATGTCATAATAATCTTGAGTCATAACTAGTGCATATCAAGTAGCAATACTCATAGTGAACACAACTCTGATTTACCGATAACATTAATTTGAAACATTGAAATAATAGTTGCAAGCTGTTGAATTGAAGTGAACAATAACTTTTGTTTAATCTCTAAAAATCCCATTTATAGGAAGCTATTAATTATTAGTCGATTGACTCACGAATAACTTAAATTAGCACAATATTCCCTGTGGGATTCTACCCCAACTTAGCTAGGTTTTATATTTGATAATACCTCTTAATCTCTCTTAAGAGAGGTGTATTTTGGGTGTATCAAATTTGGCACTGTTGTCAGGGAAAACGGTCCTCAATTGAGTATATTTATGATAATTAACTCATAGTTAAGGTTTTCTAAATTTTATGTTTATTTGTTGTTTTTTTGTTTTTACAGATTCTGTATTGTATATGCCATGAACCAGAAGGTTAGGGGAACCACTATTACCTTTCAATCCAAAACCGTAATTAATTGGAAGAATGGTAGATCAACAAGAAGTAGATAGAGTAGCTGCTTTGTCTAGGGCTTAACTGAATCAAAAAAATAATGGTCAACCAGTATGTCATCCTAATCTAGTTGATGAGGAACTAGGAGATGGTGATTTTTTGGGTCCTGCTAATCAAAGGCATGAAGAGAATGTAGCCGTACCTATGAACCGTAATGTGAATAGAAATTGTCCTTTCAGAGAAAGACAAGACCGTCACCCTGTGTCATTTGATCTTGAGGAGGCTGAATACAAAATTGATGGATTTGGTTTAACTAGAGCTATTATTCCTCCACCTTTGGCACCCAGAACTAAGTTCACCCTCATGAGCACCATGATTCAACCGCTTCATCTGAAGGGGCTATTTCGTGGACTTCTGGGTTATGATCTGAATATATATTTAGTGAATTTTATCACCATTTGCAAGTCTTTTGATAACCCAGGAGTGGGCCAGAATGCCATTTAGCTATGCCTATTCTTGTTGTCTCTGTCTGGGGAGGTAATACTATGGCTTAATGGGTTGACTCCTGATGCTATAACAAACTGAAGGCAGTTGAAAAGAGCTTTCCTATAAAGTTTCTTCCCGCTATCGAGGATGTTACAGTTGAGGGACGAGATAAGTAACTTCAGGAAACTCCCAACTAAAGCTCTTTATGAGACTTAGGAGAGGTTTAAGAAAAAGTTGATGCAGTGTCCCAATCACAAAATGACTGACGTGCATTTGATGGAGACTCTGTATAAATCCTTAAATTCTATCGTGAAATCGGTTATTGAAAATGCTGTAGGAGGAGCATTTATGGATCTTAACTTTTCATAAGCTTCTAAAATGCTTGATAGGATGACCAAAAAGAGTAGAGATTGGCATACTAAGGATTCTATAGTAGCAAGCTCTACCGTATCAAGTGGGATGACTGCAGAGTAATGTAAGAGAGAAGAAGAATGTAACCAAGACATGGAACACATTAAAACCCAGATAGATCTACTTACCAAATATTTATTATCGGGGAAGACTGAGAGGGTGAAAGGTGTTGGGTCACAGAGCAGAGTTGATTCAGATTTAGAAGAGGAAGCCAACTATCTAAATAATTATGGGGTTTTCAAGGCAATAGTCAAGGGAATCAAGGTCAAAAATATTATGACAAATCTAGTTAAATGGATAGGGAGCAATAAAGTTTGAAGGACAAGAATAGCAGAAGTGGACTGTATGTACCTCCTAAAAATTAGGATAATATTGCTGCCACTTCAGGCAAAATATCCATGGAGGATATGATGGAGAAGCTATTAAAAAGCGTTTAGGTAACTAATAATAGGGTGACGATGATGATGAGTGACTTATCAACCATGAGTTATATGTAAATTTGCATTTAACTTCTATCAAACAGTTAGAGCAGCAGATGAGCCAACTCTCAGTAGTATTTAATTAAAGGAAGAGCAGTATATTGCCAAGTGACATAGTTCAAAATACTCGAAATGATGGGTCTTACATGGAAATTACCACTCAGAGTGGTAAAGTATTACCTAGCCCTTCTGTTGGTAAGGCTGTGATTAATGATATGATTGAAGATGGTGCGGAAGATGGCAAAACCTATCCAGTTTAGTCTAAGATAATGGAAGGTAATGAGGGACCATCTAACCATCAGCTGGTTAATGAGTTAGAAAAGGAAAAGGAGAAGTAAAAGGAGGTGGTGATCACTACTTTTCCAAAACACTTCCACCCTTTCTCCATCGATTCAAAAAAAAGGTGGATGACACAAAGTTCAGTAATTTTATGGCAATACTGAAGCAACTGACAGTGAATGTACCCTCGGTTGAGGCACTAGAGCAGATGCCCGAATATACAAAATTTATGAAAGACCTTATGATGAATAAGAGAATAGTAAGCTATGATTCAGCGGATAATATTCACTATTGCAGTGCCATTTTGACTAGATCTTTGGTACAAAAAAAAATAGACCCAGGACCATTCACCATCCCTTGTACTATCGAGTCGCTTGATTTTGCTAACGCGTTATGAGATTTGGGAGAAAATATTAACTTAATGCCCCTTGTCGTGAACAAGAAGTTAGGTTTAGGAGATCCTACACCTATAAATATAAGATTAGTAATGGCAGACAGATCGGTGCAGCGGTCAATGGGGATAATGTATGACATGCTCGTAAAGGTGGCCAACTTTATATTTTCTTGTGTATTTTTTTATATTGGATTGCGAGGTGGATTTTAAGGTTCCTATAATCTTGGGTAGACTTTTCCTCACAATCAAAAGTGTACTTATTGACTTATGGGCTAATGAGCTATTGTTCAGGCTTAATGGCGAGGTAGTTAGTTTTGATATGTGCCAGTCCATTAATCAACCTAAAGAGATGAGTATATTCTCTATCATTTATGTTTATTATGAAGATGAGCGAGAAGTGTTAGTAGAGGAGAAGTTTGCCATTAAACCTCTAGCTGCAGTCTCAATAAACTTTGAAAGTGAGGTTTTGAAGAATATGAAGAGACAGTCTATGACCTGAAGGGAATTGGATCATATTCCTATGCTCCCAAGAAGCTGGATTTAGATCTAAAAAATTGGCCAACAGCACTGGCTAAGCCAGCTATCAAAGAGCCACCGGTGTTGGAGCTGAAGGAATTACTAGGACATTTACAATATGTATTTGTAGGTAGTGGAAACACTTTACTTATGATTATTGGTACAAATTTGGTTTAGCACTAGGTTAAGGCACTTATCTCTATACTTAGAAGATATAAAAGGGCTATTGGTTGGACTATTGATGATATCATTGGCATTCTACCCAGTATTTGCACTCTCAAGATTCATCTTGAGGAGGATTGCACACCAATCATTGAGCACCAACGTTGCCTTAATCCTCTAATGTAAGAAGTTTTTAAGAAGGATTTTATTAAATGGCTTGATGCAGGAGTTGTATACCCCATCTCGAATAGTAAATGGGTAAGTCCCATCCAATGTGTACCTAAGAAAGGGGGCATGACTATAGTGGAAAATGAAAAGAATTAGTTGATTTGACTCAGGATGATTACATGGTGGAGAGTTTGCATAGACTATCGCAAGCTCAACTCATGGACTCTAAAGGACCACATCTCGATACCTTTTATTGATCAAATGCTTGATTGGTTGGCGGGAAGAAGTTGGTATTGTTTCTTGGATGGGTATTCAGGCTACAACAAGATTTCTATTGCCCTAGAGTATTAGGAGAAGATAACTTTCACTTGCCTGTGTGATAATATTTCTTTCAAGAGGATGTCATTCGGTTTGTGTAACGCAGCTGCCACTTTTCAACAGTGCATAATGTCTATCTTTATTGATATGGTACAGGACACCTTGGAGGTGTTTATGGATGACTTCTCAGTGGTAGATGATTCTTTTGAGTTATGCCTGGTTAGTCTAAGTAGAGCATGGTAAATATGCGAGGAGTTCAACTTGGTGTTAAATTGGGAAAAATACCACTTCATGGTTAATGAGGGCATTGTCCTTGGTCAAAAAATTTCAGCTAAGGGAATCGAAGGTGATCGAGCCAAAATTGATGTTATTGAGAAATACCACCCCCATTTCAGCAAAGGGATTGCAGAGTTTCCTTGGTCATGCAGGATTCTATCGGTGATTTATAAAAGATTTCTCCAAAATAGCATACCCAATATGCAAGCTTGTAGACAAATAGACCAAGTTCATATTTGACGATGAGTGCAAAAAGGCATTTGATTGCCTTAAGGAGAAGCTAGTTGCTGCACCAATTATTGTTGCACCAGATTGGTCAAAACCAATCGAAATCATGTGTGACACATATGGAGTAGCACGTGGGGCTGTGCTTTTTCAAATGAAAGATAAGATATTTCATCTCATTTACTATGCAAGCAAGGCATTGAATGGGGCCCAAGATAATTACACTGTGTCTGAGTAGGAACTTCTTATGGTGGTTTATGCATTTGAGAAGTTTTGTGCTTACTTATTGGGGAATAAAGTGGTAGTACATAAATACATATTGTTTTGAGGTATTTGATGGAGAATAAGGATGCAAAGCCAAGGCTAATCAGCTGGGTATTACTGCTTCAAGAGTTTTGACTTTGTAGTTAAAGATCAAAAAAGATGCAAAAATCAAGTTGCAGATCACCTATCTCGAATTGAGGGAGATCAAGCTATCAAGGATGAGCTTAAAATTAATGATACATTTTTGGATGAGAAAATCTCGGCTATTGTGCACGAACGAGTACCTTGTTACGCGAACATTGTAAATTATGTGATGAGTGAGATTATCCCAAAGAATCATTTCACCAAAGAAAGAATTTTCTTCATGACATTATGCAATACTTTTGAGATGAGTCATATTTATTTCGGAGGTATTTGGATAATATTATCAGGCGGTGTATCTCGGAGGTAGACATGCTGGGTATTCTGGAAGCCGGTCACACTTCTTTGGTAGGGGGTCATTATATAGGTGACCGTACTACAAGAAAGGTGTTACAAAGTGGATACTATTTTCCAACCCTCTTCAAGGATGCATATGAGTTTGTGAGAAAATGTGACCAATGCCATAGACAAGGGTAAATATCAAAGCATTATGAAATGTCCATAGCAAAGATGTTGGAAGTTGAACTATTTGACGTTTGGGGTATTGATTCCATGGGGCCATTTGTGAGCTCCTATGGATAAAATATATCTTAGTAGCTATGAACTATGTGTCCAAATGGGTTAAAGCAGTTACTTTGGCCAATAACAAAGGCAAGAAAGTGGTGGCTTTTCTGAAAAGGAACATCTTCTCTCATTTTTGAGTGCCAAGAACTATTATTAGAGATGGAGGATCCTACTTCTGCAACAAAACATTTTGGGCTGCTTTGTTGAAATACAGTGTGAATCAGCATAAGATTGTTGCTCCATATCACGCATAAACCTGTGGGAAAGTGGAAGTTTTTAACTTGGAGATAAAAGTAATTTTAGGTAAAATGGTGAATGTGAGCCAAAAAGATTGGTCTTGAAAGCCTGATGTTGCCTTGTGGGCATATCGAACTACTTTTAAGACACCTATTGGTATGTCACCATACCAGCTGGTATACGGCATAACGTGTCACCGTCCGGTTGAGTTAGAGCATAAGGCCTTATGGGCTCTTAAATGACTGAACGTGAACTAGAAAGAAGCAGCTGAGTTAAGATTGGGGAAACTAAATAAAATGGATGAATTCCATCTTGGAGCCTATAAAAGAGATGATTTGTACAAAGAAAGGATGAATAATTACCATGACCGAAGAATAGAGAAGAGAGATTTTAAAGTTGGTGATTGGGTTTACTTGTTCAACTCTCGGCTTAAACTCTTTCTGGGCAAATTAAAGTCAAGATGGTCTATGCCGTTCAAAGTATGTGATGTTTTTCCATCAGGTGTGGTGGAACTCGAAGGTAAAGATGAAAGTTTGTTCAATGTTAATGGGAAAAGAGTCACGATCTATGTTGGTCCAATGGATGATGCAAAGCTATTATCCACTGTGTATCTCGATGAAGTCTAAGTAGTCAAGATAACTAAGTTGTGCCGCAACAGTAAATCAAGCGCTATTGGGAGGCAGCCCAAATTTTTATGTTGTAAGTTTGTTTGTTTGTTTTTAAAAGTGTGTGATTGTAATGATTTATTTATATGTACAGGGATTAAGGTGAAATCGATGCTGTCAGCAAAATAAAACTAACGACCAAAGATGAGGGGTTATCAACCAGTTAGTGATGCATCACTTAATGTCGTCAACTTGAGAAAAAATGGGAATCATTCTGGATAAAGGTGATAATCAGAGCTAATAAGTCATCACTCCCGCGATAAGACATCATGTGAGATTATCATTTGAGCCAATGTTGAGGTGTAATCTGGATAAAGTTGATGACCAAGGATGATAACATATCACACTTGTGATAAGCCGCCGTCCCTGGTCATCAAATGACCCAAATGGGGCAACGTTCTGCCTCAAGGTGATGATGAAATGTGATGGACTATCAACTTTGTGATAAGATGTAATGTAATTTTTGTCCCAGAAAAGACATCCCGACCCGATCCACATCCTTTAACCTTGGCCTTTTTACATTCCCAACTCTATTTTCTTTAGTTTATTTTCTTTCCATTATTAGTTATTATCTTTTATTTTTTTATTTGTTACATAGTAGATAATTATAGAGAACAAATAAAAAGGCTATGCAATTGCAACCACTTTGAATTACATTGCCTTGCCCGTTGGGTTTCTTTTTAAAAGTCAATAGTCAACTTTATCTTCATCTTCTCTAAATCAAGTGAAAATGGGTGTGAACATTTTTCTTTTCCTTCTTTAAGAAACTAATCAAGCTCATTTGCTCTTGTCTAACAAACTTGAAAACCCTCACTAGGGAAGCCTGCAACTTGAGTCGACTAAGAGTTATGTTTCAAGATTGATTCTTTTTCTTTGGTAAGTAATGATAATTGCCCAATAATGCAAAATTTATAGGCTTTGAAGTGTTCATGAGCAACTTTAAGTATGGCATAGTGAGTTGATTACTTAATATCAATTACATATTGCATCACTAAAAGGTGTTCATGAACAAGTTCTTGTTAAAGTTGAAAAATCCACCATTGTTGGGTAAAAATCCACTTAACTTTAGCTTTTTAAGGTTATGGGTTCGAATTAGGGTATAGGTTCTTGTTGAAATTGAAAACTAGGGTTACGAATTCTGAATTGAGTAATAAAGTTGAAATTTCATCCCAAGAATCAAATTCTACATGTTGGCAAGCATGATGTTGAATGATGACTATGTTGAAAAGTTTTCAAAGAAAGAAAAGTTGGCTAAGGATTCTGTTTTGGGTTGATGACCTGGCTGATGAGTTATCATATAAGTGACGGTTTATCAGACTAAGTTGTCACTTATTGATCAAATTGGTCACTTTCTGCCTGAAGTTGACAATTTTGATGATAGGATATCACATAAGTAACGGCTTATCAGACCAAGTAATCACACCCTTGCTAAATCACAGTGATAAAACCCTTTCAAGGGTGGCATTGAAATTGATTGGCTTTGGATTGATTATTTACTCTTGTGTATTAAGTGATTAGTTCTTTTTCGTCCTTGCAGCAAAATTGATCACGCCTTCTAAATGAAAATCAAAGAAAATTTCTAAGAAGGTGACTAAGGAGAACTTAACTCGAAGAATCCTCAACAAACCCAAAAGTGAGGAAGAGGTACCACAAATGCAGAGACAAAACAAAAGGTAGAATCTAAAGATAGCTAAACCTCTTCCACAACCTGAGGAAGAGGTAGTTGAAGAAGTTGAGACTGAGGAGGAAATCACATCTCCATTGGACCATCTATCTTCAGAGCCACCCAACTCTAAGAAAACTTCAGCAGAACATCCTTTTTTATGAACACCCAACTTGTGAAGATTCTCAGATAAGGGGAGATGTGATTAAACGCAAGAATCCTGGTGTCCAAGAAAGTGTCAGATGGCAGGTACCTGGAGTAGACACAATCTACCATGTCAGAATGACAAGAATAAAAAAAAGAAGTATTAAGTAGTCGATATGTAAAGTGATGAGGATCATCACTACTGGGTTGGGCAAGCACCCCCTAGATAGAGAAAGCATTCAAAGACTATAATTTGGGATGGACCACAAAAGGAGGTGAATCATTCTGCCCTACACTAGTCTGGGAGTTTTATGCAAACTACCAGGCTACACTGGAGAATATGTGTAAGAAATGAAAGAAAGCGACAGACATGGCCAACATGAATAAGATTCTAGTAAGGGGAGTAATAGTGGATCTCTTGGATAGCACAATCAATAGATTACCCTATGGCCCACCCTTCACCCCTTTAGAAACTTCTCTTAAATTCTACTTTAGGATGAATGAAAAGTTAAAACACCATCCTTGGTTGGCAAAAATTATAGCTATGGGAGAGCTGGAATGGTTGATAAATACAAATGAAGGATCTTTAAGGCCTCACTAACTTAGGAGGCAAGATTTTGGTCGAGTGTATTACTCTCTTGATTGATGCCTATACCGGGAGACAACATTATTGGTGAATATAGGGAAGTTTTTTTGGAGAGTTTAATGTCTAAGATTTCTTTGAACTTTGAGGAAATTATTGCAGATGAAATAAAGATTCGAGCAATAAGACCTAACACTGCATATCCCTTTTCTTGTTTGGTTATGAAGTTGTGTGAGCCTGCTCATGTACCTGATATTTCAGGCGTAGATCAAGTGATTCCTGGTAGAAAAACTCACAACCCCATCAAGTATGATTAAAATCTGCCTATGCTAGTGTTAGGCAAAGGAGAAGGGGTTAAAAATATTCCAGTTAGGACTGATGAAGTGCAAATAGCTACTACTGATACTAGTTCAATGCTAAATATGAAGGCGCCAATTCCCAAAGATGTATAGGAAACATCTTCTTCAACGGAAACTTCAGTGTGTGAGAGTGAAGAGAACCCTATATTTGCAGCACCGGTGTTAGAGTATACTTTTAATTCTCTTATTTTAGGAAAATAGTGAAGCAAGGGAAGAGGTTCAAGGCACAGTTGAAGCTGTTTGTAAGACAATTTGAATCTGTTGTGGATAAAAGAATTAAAGTGGAAATTGCACCCTTCCAAACTTTGTATATACGTGTTAATGAGTTGGAAAACCATCTTAATGCAAGATTGAGTGAGATTTCATCCCCAGATCTTGCAGATTTAAAAAGCAGCTTTGGGCAAGGTGAAAGATGATATTGTAGAACTGCAGCGTCACCACACTATGCTACCTTCATACCCTACTACTAAAGAATTCAAAGATTATGGCCCGCTATTTGACATCACTAGAAAACCAGTGAAGAAAATAAAATATAAGGTTAACAAGAAAGATAAAGGCAAGAGGAAGAGAATCGATAGTGATGAAGAAGTGAGAGCAGAGAAAAAAGCTAAGAAAATGGCTGACAAAGTGAGAATAAAAAAGGTGATGTGAATATCGAAAGTGAAGGGTGAGCCTATGGAGTAACCATTAAGGGAGAGAACTGTGGGAGCCTCGAATAGTGGGCCTCCATTGAATATTGGTGAGAAAGTTGAGGAGTTTTTCACTCTGCCAACCAGTGTGGTAGATGTGTCAGCACAGCCTGATGTCGCTGATGTGATTGTTCCAGCTGATGATATAGCAGTAGAGTTAGCAACCAATGATTCACATGCTTGAAGCACTGCAGGTATATCCTACTCTTTGTTGGTCATGTATTGAGGGCAATGCATGTTTTTATCTGTGGGGGTGGGGATACACGCAATAGAGGTTTTGGTTTGTTATTTGTGTTTGAATTATGTGTTTTTATTTTGTTTCGTGTTGTTTTGTGGTTAACTAGGAGAGAAATAAGTTTCTATGAAAGTCGAGATTTTTTATAGAATGATAAATACCTTTCTGAGTGGGTTTATTGCAACTGTGTGATATGTATCTATATGCGACTATTGTGAATCTTGTTGTGACATTAGTATTAAAGACATGCTAATCATTTCTAACAATTGCATAAATTGGATAGGTAGCAGTTTGTGATGTACCTTTGTGACAAAGTATGTGTGAGATATTACTAAGTTCCCTCTGTGTGTTAAATCTAGAACTTGCACAGTTATTCTTACCGAGGTTGTAGAATTATGGTGAGGAAAGGACATAGGCCATTTTTTATATCAGTCTAGTTTTAGCCTGCATAACCTTCCATTTGTGAATGATACCCCTTGATCCCGATTTTGAGCTTGTATGCCTATTTTTCTTATCAAACCTGTCACCTCCCATTTGTATCACAATGAACCTATTTTTTCCCTGGTCTTCCTTAGACATGTGCACTTTGACTTAGGCAAATAGCCTAAGTTGAGGGCTACTATCATAAGGGTACGTGATGTAAAGTGAGTATGAAGATTTGTAAAATAAGAAAAAAATGCAAGGCTGCGTGTGGTAGAAAAAGAATAAGAAAAGAAAAATTGTAAAAATAAAAAATAAAAGACCGCACCCAACTTGAGTATGCTTTAATAAATAAAGTGAGAAATAAGGTAAGGGTAAATAAATGAGACCCCAAAAATAGTGTAGAATCAAGGAGGCGTAGTCACTTTAAATATCCTTGCGAATCATACTAGCCCCAAGCCTACTCCACAAAGCCGAAGAAAAGTCCTATAGTGATCCTAAATCAACTTTTTGAAAGCTTCGGTAATGAAAATAAGGGAAAGCTTATGGTATTTTACATACATTGACTGGAACTTCTTTCTGAGAGTGAGTGTTTCTTGGTCGTCCCCACATTGACGCACTTTATTTTATGTTTGAATGTGGAGGGACTTCATTGTTGTAAGGGCACATATTTTTCATTGCTAGCTTCTTACTTGTTTGGGTAGTGCGACTTATACATATGTGTGGTTTTTGTTGCTAATGAGATTCCATATCTTCATTCCCCTGTGTCACATTGTTGTTCTTTATGAATACACATAGTCGGACTTAAAGAGATTGAACTTGGAGAGGGTAATGTGTTGTGAGCAAAAAATTGATGACTGACTGTTGTATGTACTTTACATTCTCTTTGTTAAGCATCATAGTATTGTACTTTGTTATTTGCTTGAGGACAAGCATTTGTTTCATGTTGAGGGTGTTGATATGCGAGCTTGGTGCTAGCATATTTAAGGATTTTAACTCAAAATAATTGTAAATTCTTAAGCAATTTTTGTCTTTTTATTATATTCTATGTGATATTACAGGTAAATCAAGATACATGAAAACCTATGAAAACTAAGTTAAGAAGGACTAATTTTGAGAAACTACATATGAAGATTACAGTTGATGACTTGTATGATAAGTCGTCAACTTTATGAAAAGCCGACAGAGACGTTGTCAGTTGAAGACAGTGTGTAGGAGTTGAAGTGAAGAGTTGACGACTTAACCTGATAAGTCGTCAACTTCCTGATAGGTCGTCAGATCAGGTCGTCACCTGTAGACAACAAACATGAATTTGATAAAGGAGTTGATGACTTGGTCTGATAAGTCGTCAACTCTCTGATAAGCAGTCAGAGAAGGCCGTCAGCTATGCGCAAAAATCTGGGATTTGAAATTTGATTCAAAAATTTCTTGCGTATTTTAAGGGAAAGTTTTAGGTTTTCATGGCATCTTGAAACTTACGTAAAACAGCATATTTTCAATAGATTTCTCTGTAATTTTTGAATTAAGTTTTTTGGATTATTATTGTGGTTTTTAGAATTCTCTTGTGATTTAGAAGGAGGAACAACAATATACCTTCATCATTTATAAGTTAACAACTATCGAATTATGAATTCAATATGTGTTGTTGCTTTTTATATCATGAGTAGCTAATCTTCTTAGCCCGAGTTGTGGGACCTATGAGTTTGGTCTTGTAAAGTCATTAGTTGATCAAGATTCTCAAGGCACTAGGAACTTCCTGATAATTCTTCAGTTGTGCATGTTGTCTATTTATTGCAAACAATAGACTAGACCTAATTATTGATTTACTTGAAGTAAGAAATTAATCTAATAGGAAGTGAACTATCAACGGGAATTTGGAAGTGTTAAACTTTCATTTAATGACTAACGCTGTAACAAGGTTAATTAACTCGAGATAAAATCTGGTTATGTATACGGATTCCCTAACTTCGATAGAATTAGGTAACTGAATGTCTAAATAGGTTGAGAGACAGTTAGATAGTGCTTTGATACTGATAGTCTGTTCTTCCTACATGTCATAGGAATCTTGAGCCATAACTAGTGTATATCAATTACCAATACTCATAGTGAACACAACTCCGGTTTTAACATAACATTAATTTGAAACATTGAAATAATAGTTGCAAGTTGTTGAATTGAAGTGAACAATAACTTTTGTTTAATATCTGAAACCCCCATTTATAGGAAGATATTAACTATTAGTCGATTGACTCACGAATAACTTAAATTAACACCATATTCCCTGTGGGATTCGACCCCAACCTAGTTGGGTTATATATTTGACAACAACCACTTACTCTCTCATAGGAGAGGTGTGATTTGGGTATATTAATAATTGCCGTACTTGAATTAGAACTCAAATTTATAAGTCGTATCAATGAATCATATTAGTGAGCCATTTTAATGAGCTAACATTGATAGATTATACCAATAAATCATAGCTACAAACTATTATTATACTCACATCTATACATTAGACCAAGAATCTCAACCACAAGCCTCATCCATAATTACATTTGTAAGACATACTATTAGCCATATTCAAAATCCACACCAATACTAATATTCATAAGCCATGTCATTGAGAATATTCAGAATTTGTATTAGTAACCATGTCTGTTGGCCACCCATAATATCTATATACCGTTAATTGAATCTATAAAGCCACATTGTACCTATGAGCCATGTCATATCCACAGGCCATTAGTCATGTCAATAAGCATATTTTATATTTGAGTCGCATCATATTTATAATTCATATAACATATATGAGTCATATCATATACATATATAATCCATATCATATCTATAAGCCACATTATATCTATAGATATTCCACGTTATATATATAAGCCATAGCATATCAATAATCCATATTATATCTGTATATAAACCACACTATACATTTAAGCCATATAACATAAATAATTCATTAACTATCCATTATGCCAATATCGATAACATTAAGCATATAAATAGGACATGCATTTAATCACATTTGAAAGCCATATCCATAATCGCACTTATAAATTATATCCTTAACCATGCATGTGTGCAATATAATTAGTGATTCTCAAAATTAGCATCAATAATACAATACTCAAATAACATAATAATTATATTCAACCTCTTCAAGTGTCAAAATCTCCATTAATACAAGTACATAATATGTAATTGAGTCTATAAGGTTATCATAATTTTTGGCCTAAGATGGGTCGGAGGGGCCTACTTTAATCCTCAAGATTCATTTAGGAAACTTCTACCCCATACTAGGGTAAGGTATCTAAGTTCGTTCCTAGATGTCGAGTAAGCCATAATTAGTCCTAAAATAGCAATCCTTCCCACAAATGAGTGACTAAGGCAATTCTACCCAAAATGATAGAAACTAAAACAATTCCCTTATCTTTAGAAACAAAGGACAATTTTTCTGCACCATGAATAACTAGGGAAATTTCACCTTGAGCAATTTAGGTATTTCCAATTTTAAATATATACTGTTCCAATTCACCTAAGCCTTGACTAACTAGAGTAACTACTCCAAGTATATGATTTCAAGGCAGTCTAATGGTCCAATTAAACAAAATATCCTCATTCCTACTTCCAACACCTAAATCTCACCCTATGTCTAGTATAATATCATAATCATACTATGAGATCGCTCAATCTATGAAGAAGGTAAACCTAGCCCACCTAGGCACCGGAGAAAGCCCAAAGAATATGGTAAATTATCTATTTCCCCTTTTGAGAAGCATCTGCAAGGTGTCGTGCTATCAAAATCACAATCTACTCAATAAAATAAGAAAAATGATACTCATATTTACTATTGTGCTTCGATGCAAAATTACATAGAATCTCCATCTATGAAAACCGTATTTCCAAAATAAACTCAATGTCCCTCTACGATCAAGGAACATTTACCCTAAAATGGATAAATTTCGAGCCATATTGGTGGTAAAATTAATTCACAAAGATTTTGGGATTTGTAAATATGAATAGGGTAATTCACCATAAAAATAATGAAATCTTACCACAACTTCAAAGGCGAATTGCATAAATACTCCATGCCCCAAGCCCCAAAATCACCCACAAATGTTATCCCCAAGCTATCTTATTTTTTAGGCTTTAAATAGCTTCGAGATGCATGAGAAATGGTAAAAATAAGCCGAAGGGGGGCATTTATACCTTTTCCAGGTACACGGGTATCGTATATACAATTTGCTAATCGCATATATGATTCCTGGCCAAAAGTGCATAAGATAATTACGCGACTCACCGGTGCAGATGTAATACTTGCCATGCTTCAAGGGGTGTCACTTATTCAACTAATAATGTCGCTTACATGATATTTTTTAGTACCAGGTAGATCACTTAATAGATCAAGGGCATCGTGGAAGCGATGCACCAGCCTCAGCTAAGACTTGGAAATTTTCCACTAACCCCTCAGGATTCATCAAAAATACTGTATATGTACACAAATGATGCTACCCTATCATATACAATGTTCCAAACACAATGGTGAAGTCGAAATTTCTATATGAGATCATTTCTATGAAAAATGGGTCGCACACTCGCTTACCATTTTTCTAAACTTCTGACCAATAGCACAAAATGAGCCCTAATGCCTCAAGAAAAAGACCAAGGGTCCTCATAGCTACAAATAGTTTAGAGCTGCTAAAATAGTTATAATTTGAATACGAGCTTGTTTGACTAAATTTTTAACTTGGTAGCCAATTTGAACCAGCAAAGACTTCAAAATAGGGAAATGGCTTTAACAACCAAACGCACTGCTTGATAACTACATTGGCAGTCCTATCAAGTCATAAATGACTTGGGGCAGCTATAGCAAAGTTCTAAATAACAAAAATGAATGGAAATATAATAAATAACATAAATAATCATTATAATATCCACTACTAAAAGAACTTTTGTCCGCAAAAGTAAGAGGTTAGCATGCACCTGAAGCCACTAATAGATGAGGACACTGTGTCTACATCTCTCTCTCAATCTCCCAAGTCGCCTACTCTATTGGATGGTACCTCTACTTAAAATTAACCAAAGGAATAACTGTCTGACATCACTAGCCAAAATGAGCACAGGATCATCCATGAAGGTCAATCGTTGATAATGCTCAACTCACTCCTATAATTAGAGGTAAGGCGGTTATTGTCAAGTAATCCAATTTGAATTAGGTTTGAATCTCGAGGAGTGAACTATAGACTTCAAGCCTTCTGGATGCTCAAATTACTAAGAGATTACCCAGAATGTTAATAAAATCATGTAAAATAAAATGGGGAATTTACTTGGTAACTATTCTTATGATTTTTAGGAAATGATCAATAGACAATAATTTTATTCTAAAGAACAATGATGGGGGAAATCTTGGGATTATGTCTACCTAAAGGTAAAATTATGTGGGTTAATGATGGTTTGGCATGAAATTTAGTTATTAACTAAAGTATAGGATAGGTCTAAGATCATTTGGGTCAATCTTTAAACAAAACCCCAATAATTTCACCCATTGGCTCTTTCGAGCACCTAACAAGTGTTGAGTTTATATAAACACCAAAAACCTCAACCAATCATCCCTATTTCTTGGATAAAGCTCGTGACATGACTAACACTTCTTAAACACTTATGTGTAAGATTGCAAAGGGTAGAAGCCATCGTCTTAGTTGTGCACCATTGCTTTGTCCCTTGATAACCCTCTTTCGAGGATGTTATGGGTGACCTAATATTCACCTAAATCCTTCTTTCCAGGATGAAAAAAGGTTTCTATAGTTTGTAGCTTTCACTCATCAAACCCATTTGGATATTTAGAGTTTTCACCCATCAAATTCCAATACATAAGCTTAATTAACGGTGAAATATTTACTCAACAACTAAAATACATGAAAACACAATAATAACCATACACAATCACACTCTAGATCAACATACTCCCAAGACCAAATTACATAGCTACTCATGAAGAAAGTAAAGAGGAATATGTCATATAGGTCATTCAAAGAATCCATTCTTCACCAAGAAACTAAGAAATTGTGCCTCCAAAATTAGTTAAACACTTGCCCAATATTAGGGTTTCAAGTCTTGAATTAAAAAATATCTTATAATATAAGCTATCCTAAGAGGAAGGGATTCTTCCTTAAATAAGGCTTACGAGGCGTCTAAGTGCTTTGACAAATCTGCCCCTAGGCATATTTTACTTAACCGCGATCGCGTACGACTGTCCATGACCGTGACCACGCAACCGCAATTATGTGCCACGACCATGTTTTTCTGACCATCTTGACTAACTGTGACTGCAGATAGAGGACCGCAGTCATGGTAACCGAGGCTAATGTAGTCCAGGTTTTCAACAATACTCTTCCTTGCTCCCTTTTTATCATTTTCAGCTCCAATCCACATCTTTTGGTCTTCTCAACTTTATGCCTACAAATAGTGGATATTAGTATATCTATCCATATATGTTGTCTTATTTATTCTTTCAAAACAAGGTGAAATGCACGAAAAATAAGTGCTATTGAGTGGTAAATTCACCACTCATCAACACCCCCAACTTAAGACCTTGCTTGTCCTCAAGCAGTGCTACCACTTATTATGAGATAATCTCATAAGTACGCCATCTTTCTATAACTTAATGATCATGAAGACTTAAACTTAATTGCGACCACCAAAGGCTTTTCACACATAGGCAAATTGGTTTTTAATGACTCCCCTCATCATAAAATGGAATAGTGAAGGATGCAATAGACTTTGGGAAGAAACTATGTAACAATTGCTAGCACTCTAAAAATAACTCATATATCGACTACAATCATTCTATACTTCCACTTGAATCATTGTGCGAAGTATGACAAAATCGCCACCTCAATTAGTTCATATGTCTCCTTACCAGAAAGGAGAAATTAACATACCTAGTTACCAATCATGCAATAAGGAATTTTAAGTGCAACTACTCACTCTCTTAAGAAATTCTCCATGTTAACAAGTATCATGCCATAGGTTTGCCCCTATTTTTTATCACCACTACAATAACTACACTTGGTTGGTAATCAGAAAGTGCTTGTTGAGATTGTAATGTAGGTTTAGCATGGGGTACGATATCAACTTAGGAACACAAGGCTACACCCTCCTTGAACTTCTATATCTTACTCTTTTCATGCTTCACTTATTGCCACTTTTATTTACTTTACTATTTTGCCTACCTTTGATTTATCTTGATTTTCCTACTTTCCTCTTTTTCTATTCTTCTAATTTTTTTTTGCACATAGATAAAGTCTTCCTTTTCTTTGTGAGATCTTTTCTTTATTCAAATCTAAAAAGCTTCACTGTCTCAAGATTGTAGGAACCTTCGTAAGACTTTAAGACTCAACTATACTTATTTCTTTTTCTACCACTCCAACATAGGATTTTGGCCTCAATTTGTATTCTCTAGGTCAAGAAGGATATGGTTCAAGAGCGGATGGATGATGGGTCACTACTTTTAATGCATTTTCCAAAGAAAGGTCCAAAGGCTCGAAGAGAGTAACTAGGGGTAACTCTTATTTATTGGTAGGCTCTTTAGGCTAAAGTGGACCTCTAAAATCACAAGATAGCCTATGATCATTTTAACAATCAAACACATTCAAAAATTAGATTTGACAGACCAAAGGGGCAAGTTCTAGATAGTTCAAGTACACATGATATGGAGATAATTAACCTCACACACATGGCATGCAAATGTTGTAAAGGGTATTCAATTGTTCTATCCGCTCAAGACAAAGATAGAGTATTCAATATTTTTCAAAAGTCAAATTTTGGAGTCATAGTAAGAGGGAAAAATTTTTGTCACAAAGTTGCTCACGCCAATGCCTTTGAAATTTTCAAAATTTTTGGATGGAGGGGGTTGTTTGCTTTTGCATATGCGCCCCATATTATTTTCAAATCATGGAAACCATCCCAGTTATCATCTCACATTGAAGTTCATAGTATGGGCGAACCACCATATAGTTACTCAAACTTCACCATTAGATCTTATTGTAATTCTAAATTTGCAATGCTACAGGTACTCAGACATCCCTTGAATTCTAAGGCCTTATGCCATGGGTACTCAGACTTTCCGTGCACCTATGGTTGGAAACCCGATCACGAAGTCAAAGATCTTCTGATGAAATTTGGGGTAAAATAGAAAACTAAGAACAAAATAGTTAATCCATGCAAATGTGAACACCACCAGAGTGCCCAATTATTACAACCGAAATATAAATCACAATAGGAATTGTCCATAAGAACAAACAAGTGTGCAGCAATATCAATAATACAAGCCTAAATGAAATAAATAAGGAAACGCCCCCAACCAAAAAGGTTGCAGTGTCCCTACTGCATCAATAATCAAAGCTAACAAAGATATAAGGGTGCTCTCTAAAACTCTATCAAAGGATGCTATTCTTTTCAGACTTTTCACCATCACCAATTATCTTGAGATTAGACCATTCATTCATGCAAGAATTTGAGCGAGAGTGTGAGGAAATTAGGGAGATAATCAGTGAATCAACTAGCTTCTATGTCTGCAGTCGCTAACCATGATTAAAAATAGGAGAGTAACCACGATCGAGCATGGGGACCTTGGTCGTGGTAACCGAGGGCATGTGTGCACCCCTATTTTTCCCCTTTTATCTTTTCTACTCACTTGATGCTTATTACTTCTTTGATTGGATTTTAGCTCAAATTATGAGCACTTCTTTCTTTCTAAGTTTATGCAAACCTCTCCATAGTGTCACACATGCATGAGTTATTTGTATGCAAAAACTAATCATCAAAATAATAAAAATATGCTAAAAAGGATACGAGCCATCATCGTGGAATTTATAGGTTGCCTCCCACGCAGCGCCTTAGTTGTCATTGTGGTACGACATTGACATGTATCAATTTATCAAGGAAGGTCCACGGGACCCCACTTATCAAATTCTCCTTCATTAATTAACCATCCAATAATTCTTTCCACTTGTTTCTTCTCTTTGTCGATTAAACATTCGAACAACCTCCTTTTTGATCGGGCGTTGGAAATTTTTCTTCCTAAGTCCTAATTTATGTGCTCTTTCTTAATGTTTTTTCCCTCCGCATTCATTGACAAGATCTGATCATCATTTTGGAGGTTGGTGATTGTGCCTCTAGTGGATTCCCCCTAAGGTTTAGGATCTACACGTTCGACGACTAGTCCCATTTGATTTTCTAATTCTTCCATAGAGATAAATGGGAGACCACTATTTTAAAGAGTGAAGTGAAGTCCTCTTTTAATTCATGGACTATTTTGTCTGTTACTTCAACTTTGTTCAAAATTATCGCAAGGAGATCCTCTATTCTACCTCTATCGGCGTCAATGGAGCTTGATTCTTTGTTAGAAGCCTTATAGTGGTGGGGCACAAAATAGTAATCTTCATTCCCCTGTTCTCTACAAACTCGACTACCAACCTGATTCATCCAACCTTGATTCCCACCACAACTATGATAGGTCGGGTGGGAACCGTCTGAGGGGTTTTATAAATACCAAATTTCTTCTTCATCCTTGCCATGGGCTTTTGGTGGATCACCCATGACATACTTGGTTAGGAGTTCAAGTTAAGTCAAGATCCTTGCCAAGGTTTCCTCTTGCTTGTCACCCTGCATTTGTCATTTCTTTCTAACCATGGGATTGGATGAATATCAATTGGAGATATTGTAATCTTGGGTATTCCATTCTTGATTTTGATTAGTTACCTCTCTCATCATTCTCACAGCCACATTGAAATGCAAGTTTAAGAAAGGCCCTTCCACCGCATTGTCACCCATGACATACTTGGTTAGGAGTTCAAGTTAAGTCAAGATCCTTGCCAAGGTTTCCTCTTGCTTGTCACCCTGCATTTGTCATTTCTTTCTAACCATGGGATTGGATGAATATCAATTGGAGATATTGTAATCTTGGGTATTCCATTCTTGATTTTGATTAGTTACCTCTCTCATCATTCTCACAGCCACATTGAAATGCAAGTTTAAGAAAGGCCCTTCCACCGCATTGTTTACCACCATTTGGTTCAAAGACTCAAATGCTCAATAGAATATTCGGCGAAGTTTCTTCCCTGAAATCTCATGGTTTGGGCATTCGGCTAACTTTCAACGGAATCTTTCCCACACTTTGTGAAGTGGTTCCCCGCTCCTTTGTCTAAAATTAACAATTTCATCTCTTGGTTGATAGGCCTTGGAGGTATGGGAGTATTGGTCTAAGAAAATCCATTTGAGTTCACTCCATGAAGTGATTAAAGTCGTAGGGAGTGAGCAGAACCACAACAAAGCTTCACCGACTTGTGAGAATAGGAATAGACTGAGCCGAAGGCCTCTTGAGTGGCACATGGAATGTTAAATGGTGTGCACACCTCCAAAAAGTTCCTTAAGTGAACATATTGGTCTTCATGTGCTTGACCCCTATATAGCCCTTTTATTTGCAACACATGAAGCATAATACTAATCACATAGAACTACCCACCCCCATAATGGGGTAGGATACGGTTTTTGCTCGCATGACCCCTATCAGTTAAGTTGCTCTCTCCCCATGTGCCATTGGATGGTTTCACAGGATTAGTGCCTTTACTAATAGTTCCGTTTATGCTAGAATTACCTACAAAAAATTCAAAAACAACAAAGAAAATAAAGTGTGACACTCCGGATGCTCCAAAGTAAGAATAACACCAAACAAGTGAAATCTACACTTCACTCCCCGACAATGGTGCCATTTTAATAACACTCAACTCACTCCCATAATTAAGGGTGAGACGTTATTTTCAATTAACCTAATTTGAATTAGGGCTGAATCTCGAGGAGTAAACTGTACACTTCAAGCCCTATGGATGCTCAAAGTACTAAGAGGTTACCTGAAATGTTAATAAAAATGACATGTAAAATAAAATGGGGGCATTTCCTTTGGAACTATTTATACAACTTTTAGCAAATGATCAAAAGACAACAATTTTATTCTAAACAACAATGGTGCTGGAAATCTTTGGATTATGTCTACCTAAAGGTAAAAGTATGTGGGTTAATGATGGTTTGGCATGAAATTTAGTTTTTAACTAAAGGATAGGCTAGGCCTAAGATCATTGGGGTCAATGTTTTAATCAAACCCCAAAATTTTACCCATTGGCTCTTTCAAGTACCTAACAAGTGTGCAGTTTATATAACCACCCAAAACCTCAACTAAGCATCGCTATTTCTAGGATGATGCTCTGGACATAATTCACACTTGCTAAACACTTATGTCTAAGGTTGCAAAGGGTAGTAAACCATAGGCTTAGTTTTTCACCATTGCTTTGTCCCCAGATATCCCTCTTTCGAGGATGTTATAGGCGACCTAATATTTACCTAAATCCCTTTTTGAGGATGACAAAGGGTTTCTAGAACTTAGAGCTTTCACTCATCAAACCCATTTAGAGAATTAGAGTTTTCAACGATCAAATTCCATCACATAAGCACAAGCAATAGTGAAATCCATACTCAAAAACTAAAATCCATGCAAACACAACAATGCCTACACAAAATCACACTCTAGCGCAACTAATCCAAAGACCAAATTGCTTAGCTGCTCATGAATAAAGTAAAGAGAAATGTACCATATAGGTCATTCAAAGCATCCATTCTTTACTAAGAAATTAAGAAATTGAGCCTCCAAAATTAATTACACACTTTCCTAAAATTAGGGTTTTAAGTCTTGAATCCCAAAATATCTTCAGAGCTAAGTTATCCTAAAGAGGAAGGGGTTCTTGCTTAAATATAGCTTGGGATACATCTAGTGCTTTTACAGATATGCCCCTAGGCATATTTTCGCTTAATTGTGATCGCGTACTATTTTCCATGACCGCGACTACACAACCACCGTTGTGTGCCGTTACCACGTTACTCTGACCATCTTGACTAACCGTAACCATGGATAGAGGATCGCGGTTGTGCTAATCGAGGATGATGTAGTCTAGGTCTTTAGCTGCCCTCTTCCTTGCTCCCTTTTTATCATTTTCAGCTCCAATCCATATTTTTTGGTCTTCTAAACTTTATGCTTGCAAAGAGTAGATATTAGTGCATCTATCCATAGATGTTGTCTCATTTATTCATTCAAAACAAAGTAATATGCATGAAAAATGACTGCGATTGAGTGGTAAACTCACCACTTATCAACCGCTCACCCAATTCGATTGAGTCCCACCTAAGCATATAAAATAGATCAGGAATTATTTTCTCAACATGGAAACATGGAAAAACAAACGGACAACGACAAAATCTAAGGGTAAGGCTAATTCATAAGAGACCTCACTAATTGTATGAAAAATCTCGAAGGGTCCAATAAATCTGGGGTTGAGCTTGCCTTTCCTCTCGAACCTTATCACACCCTTCATTAGTGATATGTAGAGGAATACGTGATCACCAACTCCATATATCAAGGAACAATGTCTATCATATGCATAAGCCTTCAAACTACTTTAAGTTGCCTTCTACCTATCATGAATCACCCTGAATCTATCCAATAGATCCTGAAATAAGTCAGTACTACAAGGTCTAATCTTGGAAATCTTAAATCATCAAATTAGGGAACGACATTTCCTACCATATAAAGCCTCAAAACACGATATTTTAGTACTCAAATTTTAAATGTTTTATATAAGAACTTTTCAAAGGCTAAATTCTATTCCCATTGACTTCAAAAATATATAAAACTGGCTGAGATCATATCCTTGAGAACCGGAATAGTCTGCTTTGATTGGCCACTAATCTGAGGATGAAAGGTTGTACTATGATCCACCTGAGTACGTAACACTTCATAAAAAGCCCTTTATAAGCTAGAAGTGAACACTGAACCCCACTACGAAATGATAGATATAGGTACAACATACAAATGGACTATCTTACGCACATAGATACTAGATAACCCTCAACACTGAAAGATATTAGAATAGGTATAAAATAGGCTAATTTGGTCAACCGATCCATAACATTTGGCTAGGTTGGTTGGGAAATCACCGATGACTCTACACTACTAAGCTCATCATTGACATATAGCTTGGTTTCTCTTCTTGATTAACCTCCTCTTGGGATGTGGGAAAGGTGATGGTATTTACAAATTTATTTCCTCACCCATATCCTCTATCATAGAAATCTCCCTTCCAAATTCCTTGTTAGATTGATGCATGTAGAACATAGTCTCCCCTGTTATAGTTACCCGATCCATAATAGTTTGAAGCATTGATTCAAAAATATTGGACCCGACATGTTGTTCTTCCATTGTCATACATGATACCTATCAAACTCATAAGAAGAACTACCAATTGGGTTAGCATACTATGGGGATGGAGAATTTGGATAACTACTCTAATGTCTATCACGACCACCACATAAAGAAAAATCATACTCCTAATAGGATTGATATGGGGCTTCCATCTATTTTCTAGGAGTATATCTACAATCTCTTCAAAAGTTGGATCCGTCACAATATGTACATGAATCATTAAGATAAGATTTCCAACTACCAAAATCATATTTATCTCAAGATACCATGGAGTAAAGTAAACAAAAGTAAAAATCTACCTAACATAAGAAACAAAAGAAAATCACAAGCACTTATTTACAAGTTTGAATTTAAGCAAGTAAGTTAAAATTCCAAACTAAATTAATACGCTAAATTGTTCCCCAGAAACGGCACCATTTTTGATAACGCTTAGCTTACTCGTCAAATTAAGAGCAAGGAGGTCGTTGTCAATATTATACTCCAACAAGAGTTTGGGTCAAATCCACGAGGAACGATGTGAGTGGAAAATGGGTAAGTTCGAAATATAAGTACTTACTAAATTCAAACCTAAGATACAAATATGTAAAAATGGAAGATTTGAGCGAGTGTCAAAACTAGTATGTATAGATGGATTTTTAAAGGACAAATATAGGGGAAAAATAATTAGAGTATAATAAACTAAAATAGATTTTAGGATATGCTTTCCTAGGGGTAAGTTACGCATGGGAACATGATTATTTAGTGCGAATTCTAATTGTTAATGATACGTAGGCTAGGTTTAAAGTCCTTGAGGCTAGTTCTTCAATAAAACCTCAAAGATGCCACTCACTGACTCTTTTGAGTACCTAACGAGTGTGTCAATTACCCAATACCTCAATTAGGCACCCCTATTTCTAAGATGATACCTAAGTCAGTCACTCATCACTTTAAGCTCAAAACACAACACCCCCTCCAATTTTTCTTTTCAAAACCAATTGTGTATGAACATGAAGAATAACAATGCGACACCATGAGATCAAGGTATGAGATTACATTAGAAATAGACAACCATGTATATGTACAAGTTACACTACCTAAAATAAGTAAACAGCTAGCAATATGACTTATGTGCCCTCATAACAAAGAAGTCCTACTCACTCATATGAAATAATGTATGTCAATGCAGGGACAGTTAGGAGACATTCACACACATAAGAGAAGTTTCAATAAATGTGCATCAAATACCATAGGTTTCCCCTTATTTTATTTACCTTAATTTTCATACAGTCAAGTTAGAATCACTATAGGACTTTTCTCGACTTGTAATGTAGGCTTAGGGGTTGGTATGGTACATATGGACATATAAAGGGACTATGCCTCCTTGGCACCACAATAATCTTGGGTCTCACTTATTAGCCAATTTTTTTTATTCCATCATTATTTCTCCATTTTTATTCCTTATTGCACATTTAGGTTAGGTGTGGTCTTTTGTTCTTTCTTTTTCTCTTTCTTTTTACCAAACCCAGCCCTACTAACTTTTTATCTTATTTTTCCAATCTACATACTTACTTTACACTTTGCACCCTTATGATAGCCACTATCAACTTAAGCATTTTCCCTAGGTTGATAAGCACAATATCCACAAAGGAACTGAACCAAGACAGGTTAACTATAATATAAATGGGAAAGTGAATAGGTAAAACAAGAAAAATAGGCTATAATGCTCAAAACAACGAGCAAGGGATACTATATCATCCATCGAATGTTATTTAGGCTAAAAGTGGACTAAACTCAAAAATGACCTATGATCCTTTCCTAACCGACTATCCTTTAACTTAGGCAAGACTAACCAGGAAAGTTCTTGATTTAACACACAAAGGGAACTAAGTAGGATCTCATACACACATGGCACCTAGTCAATATACCAACTACTACCTATCCGGTTCATCCAATTGTTAGCAAGTGAGTATCATGTTCCTAATCCTGATGCCATAACAAAATCTACAATGTGCACACATATATGTATATGTACATAGTTCTAAATCACAAATTTTGAAGGGGTATCAAAAATTAATCAAAACATAACTACTTTTCTAAATACTTAAATATCTCCTAGTTTCCCAAAAACACAACACAATACAACAAAAATAAACATAGGCATACTGGTTCTATAACCATATTGCATCCCATAGGAAAAGAAGCGGGACAACAAAAACACATGACAGCTATGGTATGCCCCACTCCCAACTAAAAACTTTGCACTATTCCCAGTACACTATAAAACACTATAAATTAAATTAAAGTAAGAACATACCTGGGATAAACTAAGTGTCTGTGTACCTTGTGTTTTCCCCTAATCAGTGCTTGATTTATTATTGTGACATGACTCAGTTCCCTTAGCTACTCAAACTTAGCCAAGGTCCATATCAATACAAACTCTAACTTCCTCTAAGTTTCTAATATATTTCTTCACTCGCTGCCCATTTACCTTGAATGGGACATCACCATCACGCTTTATTTTTATAGAACCATGTAGAAATACTTTAACCATAGTGAATGGTCTAGTCCATCAAGATTTTAGCTTGCCAGAAAATAAGCATAGTCTTGAATTATATAACAAGATCAAATCACCAGGCATGAATACTTTTTTCTTGATCATCATGTCATGGTACATCTTCTTTATTTATTTGTATATAGCCAGCTCTCATAAGCACATATTTGGAATTCAAAACTCATTCAACTTTTTCAACCTTAAGTTTGTTGCATCACACCACTCAAAACTTAGTTTTTTTAATATACATGGTGCCTTATGCTCAAGCTCATCTGGTACATGGCATGCTTTTACATATAGAAGCTGCTATGGAGAGGCACCTATGGAGGTATTATCGGCTATCCGTTAGGCCCACACTACACTGTCTAACTTTCAAGACCAGTCAGTCCTATTAGCATCATAGTCTTTGCCTATATGAACTTTATCTCTCTATTAGAGACTTCCATTTGTCTGCATGTCTAAGGATGGTAAGTTGTTGCCACCTTATTCCTTACACCATATCTATCTAGTAGAGATTTAAACAAGCGGTTGCAGAAGTAAGACCTACCATCGTTGATAATTGCACGTGGAGTGCCAAATAGAGAAAAAATATTTTTCTTCAAAAAGGCGGTGACCCTTCTACCTTCATCACATATTCAACCACTTCTAGAATGTATCTCATGCCACAGGAGCTCACACACGAGCCCATGAAATTTATCCCCTACACATTAACTAACTCCAACTTAAAATAGGTGTCATGGAGAATTCATGGAACTATGAAATATTACCTTGATGCTGAAATTTGTCATAGAATTTAGCAATATCATAAGCATCTTATATATTGAAGGCTAATAAAACCCATGCTCTAGATATTTTTTGGCAGTGTATGGGCCACTAAAATGATCCTCAACTGATGATGAGTGCTAAGATTCTAGAATGCTCATCATCTTCATCTCTGGGATACACCTCAGAATCATACGTCAGCACAAAAACTAAATAAACATGACTCATACCAAAAGAACTTTCTTGCCTCATGCATAAATATATTTCATTATTGGAAGAAAAGATCTTCTAAGACCATATCACTTGCAAAAAAGTTCGCAAAATCAGTATACTAGGATATTAGGTCTTAAGATGCTGTTAAAAATTGTTGATCTGGAAATGTATCGTCTATCTTAATATTATACCCTTATCTCTGCATTGCCTCACCTGCATGCCTGGAAAAGTGATTTGCAATCTTATTTCCTGTCCCCTTTGGGACTTTTACTTCAAAATAAAAATCTTACGGGAAGAGAAACCACCGAATTAATCTTGGTTTTGCATATTTTTTAACCATTATGTATCTTAAGGATGCACGGTCAGTGTGAACTATGACCCTTGTTCCAATCAAATAACACAAAAATTTCTTAAAAGCAAAAGCCATCACAAGAAGCTCTTGTTCAGTAACTATATACTTTTTTATGCAGGGTTTAAAGCTTTGCTAGCATAGTATATGGGATGCAATATCTTTTTTTTCCAAAATAGCCCCCTAAGGCTACTCCGCTTGCATCATACATTACCTCAAAATGTGCAGACCAGTCAAGAAACACAATAATAGGCACCAAAATCATTATCTCTTTTAGGCATGTGAAAGCCTTGAGACAAATACCATCAAACACAAATTTCACCCCCTTCTGTAAAATCTTGCATAGAGGACTTGCAATTTTATAGAAGTCGTTGATGAACCTCCTATAAAAGCCTGCATGACCCAAAAAGCTTCATATGCCTCTAACTGACACTGGCTGTTGTAACTTCCCAATAACCTCGATATTTACTTTGTCTACCCCAATGCCATGTTTAGAGATTTTTTGCCCTAGAATAATACCTTTTTTTTACCATGAAGTGGTATTTTTCCCAATTTAGCACCAAATTGAACTCTTTACATCTCTGCGGTCACTGGCCAAATGAGCCAAACAGTTATCGAATGAGTCTTAACCACTGAAAAATCATCCTAAATACTTTGATAGTGTTTTCCACCATATCAAAGAATATGGACATCAAACATTATTGAAAAGTGGAAGACACATTACATAACCTAAATGATATCGTCTTGAATGTAAAAGTTCCATAGGGACAAGTAAAATTAGTTTTTCCTTGGTCTTCGAGAGCAATCATGATTTAATTGTAGCCCGAGTACCTGTCAAGAAAATAATAACAACTCTTGCCTACTAGTCTATCTAGCATTTAATCCATTAATGGTATAGGGAAGTGGTCCTTTTATGTCCACTTGTTCAACTTTCTATAATCCATGTAGACTCTCCAAATCGATACAAGCCTCATTGGCACTAATTTATTCTTTTCATTTGGAATCACTGTGATTCCCCCTTTCATTGCATCCACTGAATCGACTCATCCACTTGCTATCTGTAATGGGAAAAACCACCCCAGTATCTCACCACTTAATTATCTATCTTTTCATAACCTCTTACATTAGAGGATTTTGTCATCTCTGGTGCTCAATATTGGGAATTTTATCAAGCTCAAGCTATGTTTTGATGGTGCATATACCTAGTGGAATCCCCATAATGTCAATAATGGTCTACTCAATAGCTCTATTGAATTTTTGTAATACTATTGTCAAAGCTTCTACCTATGCTCCTGCCAAATCTGCTGCAATAATCACCGGTAAGGTTTTCTTGGCCCCCAAGAATGCATATTGCACATGAGATAAGAGGGTCTTCGATTCCATACCAATGGCTTCTCAATATATGGCTTTGCAGAAGGTATGGTTTTGTTCTTCAAATCAATATCCAGCTTCTAAGGGAATATTTGTAACCTATGCCATGTAATTCATGAACCTGCTGATCATATTCATATCATGGTGGGTCCTCAAGCCCCTCATCATTAACTTTCTCATTTTCAACATCCATCACAGATACTACTTGGAGCTTTGCGGTTTGCTTCTTTGAATTTCAAATTTTGAATGAGACCACATCTTCTTATAACTAAAATTTCATCTCCCTGAACTGTAGATTGACAATGGCTCTCCCAGTGGCCAATAAAGGATGACCAAGAATGATAGGCACCTCTTGGTCCATCTCACAATCTAATAGTATAAAATCTGCTGGGAGAATAAATTTGTCCACCTTTACAAGGACATCAAACAATATACTGACTGTCCTTTTTATGGGTGGGTCCATCATCAAAATTTGAATTGAGGTCAGTGGCAGAGTGTAATAGCCAAGTTTCTTATAGATGACAAAAGGCATTAGGTTGATACTTGCACTATGGTCATAAATATCTTTTGCAAACTCATGAGTTTTAATGGTGCAGGGGATAGTGAACGTTCCGGGGTCAACTTTCTTTTCGGCGACTTTTTTATCCCCGATAGTACTACAACTATGAGTAACATCAATGGTATTACCCTTAACGAGCTTTTTCTTGGACATTAACTTCTTCATTAACTTAGCGTATCTCATAATTTCTTAGATCACCTTGAGTAGTGGGATATTTATCAAAAGATTGCTAAGTTTTTTCATAAATTATCTCAATTTGTCAATCTCTTCCTTTTTATGCAACCGTTGAGGAAACGGAGGAGGAACATGGGTTGTTGGCATTGCTTCTCCTTGCGGCTTTTTAACTTTGCCCACTTTCTCATCACTTTCATCTATCTATTTCTCATTATTTGTATCTCTTCTTTAAGGCATCACCTCTTTTTACTTGACCTTGGGCATATTTTCACTCATATCTCTTGTAAGGGGATCGTCAAGTTCATTTCCACTACTAGTGACAATTGCTAGGACTTGTGCTTCATTCTTTGGGATATAAATTGTGTCACTCAAAAGTCCACCTCTAGCCCTTGAATTTAGTTGCGTAGAGATTTGTCCGACTTGGGTTTCTAATTTTTTGATGGAGGTGGAGTGAGACACCATCATTGGGGAGAACATGAAGAAGTCACCCTTCAACTTACACACCATTTAGGCTATAACTTCAACTCTACTCATGATTCTTGCGAAAACATCTTCCGTCTTGAAATTTTTGGGGTTGATGACATTTGAGTCATTGGCCTTAGCCTTGTTATGAGGAGAAATATAGCAGTCATAGTGACGTTTCCTATCTCTCCAATCTATCACTTAGTCAGGATCCATCCAACCTTAATTCCCACCTTGCCTTTGATAGTTGGAGAGGGAACCCCTATAGTAGTTTGCCAAGTACCAAATTTCTTCATCCTACTTATTTGCCTCATCATCATCTTCATAAGTCTTTGGTGCTATGGCATTTACCGCTTTTGTTGGTGCACCCATAACATGTTTTGTTAAAAGCTCAAGTTGGGTCATCATCTTGGCCATGTTTTCCTTCTTCTCCTCATCTCTTTTTCTTTGTTCATAAGTCACCACGGAGGTAGTAGAAGGGGTCCTAGGAGCATCGGCATTATGGGTGTGCCACCCCCAGTTTTGTTTTCATACTTCACCTATCAATCGAAAGGCTGCAAGATGATGCAATTTCACAAGAAAGCCACCCTCTGCATTATCTACCACAATTTTGCTCAATGGGTCAAGAGCTCTATAGAAAATCTCAAGAAGCATTTTATTCGGGACTTCATGGTTTGGACAGTGAGCTAGCTTTCCATTAAATCTCTCCCAAGCTTCAAATAATTGTAACGCCCCAAAAATGGGTCCCGAAGCGTCACATAGTGCTTAAGGATACAAGTAGCCCCAAGCTAACCCTTTGAGCCCTTTTCATATCATTCAACACTCGTTGACAGGATTACTATAATCAAACATCAACATATTCTCCATAATATCATAATTCAAGATGAAAGAGATGCAGAAAGTAACAAAATACGACCTCTCTACATGACTGATCAATCTAACCATCTAGTCTGACAAGCCTCTACTAAACTATATAACACTGAGCCATTGGGACAGACCCCAACTGACCCTAACATCAGGGAATAAAATGATAACTCAAAATAAAAGAGTGAAATCTAAAATAAGCAGTCCTCGAATCATGAGGACTCACCACTACAGAAAATATAGACCAATGTGCTCGGAGAATCACGTCAACCCTGGGAATGAGCACCTGGACCTACATTATAGGGAAAATATAGCCCACGTATGAATACATGGGTCAGTACCATGTAATATGGACCGAGTATATGAGGGTGCATGCAAGTTTTCATAAAATTCCTATATCACAAATATTCATAGGAAGGTATGCATGTTGTAATAAGAGACTCACATAGCTCGAAATAAAATCATCATAATCACCATAGAGTAAAACACATCGGTGAAAACATGTGAGTCATCATAGTAAATCCCAAAAACTTCCATAATCATTTTCTAGTCACCAAAACGAGTAGCTTTCATAACAATTCTCTTTAAGATATAGAAATATTCATCAAATTCTTCAAAAATGATAACTTTCTCAACTCACACCTTCAAATTATTACATTTTTCATCTCAATCAGAAGAATACACACACACACTGGGAGTATCTTACAACTGACATAAACCATCTGAGCTACATGGAGTCCAACGTCCCACCCACGTTGGGGAGAGCTGTCCTATCCTTGCCATCAGAGTAGGACCTTAATCTTTTGTTCACTACTGATCACTGTATCAATCAGCCTTAGACTCACATCCTATGGGGGTGCGTAGTTCTAGGGGAGTACCAATCATAACTATACCTCCCATTCGGTGCTAAAGACTACTCCCGGACTTAGCTCAGATCATTTCAAAAGAAAATCCACAACAACGCAATTCAATAATTCATATCGGGAGCCATCACGCTACCCCTTTTTCATAATAAATCAACATGTGGATTTCTTTTCTCATTCGAGTTCAAAAATAACTCTTTCAAGACCAAAAGGTCAAATCATTAAAATATCAAGGTGTGTATAACACATTACTTCACCAAAGATCATAATCTCAAAGAGGATTTAAATCCCATATATCAACACTTGAGCAAAACATTTCAAGATTTATACTTTGTATAGCAAACAAGTATAACTCATATGAAAATCTGGAAATTCAACTTGAAACATCATATTAATATCAAACTCAAGGGATTTATCTTTAAGACATCACAAAAATATCATAGTTTCTTGAACAAGAATATAGGATAATAGTTTCCATCTCAAATTTATAATTAAACAAGTAAAATGATGTATCTTCATAAAATAATATAAATTTTTGGGCACAAGAATGGAAGGATGTTCTTGTTGAAAACACTATATTCCTTTATGGTAACGAATTCATTGAAAGATTAGATCCTCAATGTTGATTGTGCAACCATAGTTATTTTTCTCCGTTAGTGCTCTTGGATGATGAACTTAGATTGATAATAGGGTTATGATGTGTTTAGATTCTATTAAATTCATAAGGTTAAGTATAGGGGTATGTAAGGAGCACCAAAAGACTTAATTGCCATCTAAATAACTCAAAATGGAGTGTTTTTACTACCTGAAACACCAAGTGTGTGCCACATTGTTGATCGCACACATTTACGTATGCGCCGCATTGCTTATCGCATACATTAAAGTATGTGCCGCATTACTTATCGCACACATTTAGGTATGCACCGCATTCCTTATCGCACACCTATTCCAGTAGCCATGTGCGATTGGTTAGGCGAGGCACTCTACTTTGCAAAGCCATAACTCCTTGCTCGGGTGTCAGATTTTAATGAAATTGGTATCGTTGGAAATCTAGTTCAATTATCTATAAGTTGGTGGGTAGAAATATGAAGAAATACCATATATTTATCAAGTTATGCTCGTTCAAAAATTACCCTAGAGAATTCAAACACTAAAACTCGATTGATTTTGAAAATCTTAGCTTGTACTACCTTAAGTGACTCAAATAACCACACTTAACACATTATAAGCTCTCTTATAACTAGGGTACTCTTGGTAATTCATGTGCCCAA